>NC_047129.1:5226931-5526931 GCF_009829125.3 Periophthalmus magnuspinnatus | reverse complement strand
AACCTTGACCTTCACCTTGACCTTAATATTTGACACATAAATTACTGTATTGTAAAGTTAAGAAATAGGCACGGTCTGGTCTGGTTTAGTTTTATAGGCCTGACCAGGAAGTAAAGTCTTGTGTAATTCATGTGTAATTTGATGTCCCATTGGCTGAGATTCAAAGTGGTCATTTTACTTTCCAGCTAGAACTTTTTCATTTCATAATGTTCACCACATTATTACCAGTCTTTTGCTGCATTAGATTTTAATGGAACTAGCAGACAAGAGGAGGGACTCACTCAAATGTTTGTGGCTTTTAGAGTGATAAAAAAAAAAGAGGACCATTGCCATAGCAATTATCTTTTCTTTTCAGTGGTACTTTCTTTCTTTTTCTTTTCAGTGGTAGTTTTCTAAATGCACTCATAACAGGTAAAATTCTTGTAAATAAAACCCAAGAATAGGCAATATTTTCAATAAAAAAAATCTACTTAAAACTACTTCCTTCAACATTTACTTTCCCTGATTCACCACAGAACATTTTTTGCCTTAATGTGCAATTATTGATTTTGGTTTATACCAGATGCCCTACCCACCACAACAAAGAATACACTTACATTTGACCCTCTGTAGCTGAATTACAACTACAACTATTTCAAACCTTATCACTGTCCTATTACAATATATATTTTTGCTTCTACAAATAGTCAGAAGCACTGTGACTGGTGTGTCTTATTTGAAAACTTTTACCTCTTTTATAGCCAATATTACAACTAGGCTACTACTAATACTACTGCCACCATTATGATATACTGTTGTTACTACTGCTACTATTACTACTACGACTCTCTACTAATACTACTACGACTCTCTAAGCAAAAACCCAGGGAACTTCCACTGACATCTGAGCACCACAACTCTGCACTGGATGAACTGTTTCGTCACGTCCAACAATAGTCCTATAGACAACAGCTCCACCTGTTTACATTGTGGAGATTCTAGTGTCTACTTACACAAAGTAAATAACCTGCGGTAAACTGTAAAAATGACCTTCCAACTGTCTGAAAGAAGTACCAAAATGTTTGACAGTTTAAGCTACATGTCACAACAAAGCCAGAGAATGGGAGGTAAGGTGTAAGGTTATCATGGTCACAAAGAAACCATAATAGACTTTCAAAACGGGTTTAGCTATTCAATAATGGTTTGATTGCACAAGGTGTTATACAATGATCAAGATTTGCATAATTAAACTTATGAGGAAGTTTAAGCATGAGGTCATGAACAAAGAAAGGTGTACTTAAGCTCCCCTTTACATACTACGGTGTTAATGTATGTGTTTAAATGTGACGTATCGTTCCTGGATCTCAGTGATCTATATCCTATTTTGTCCACGGCCCCAGTTTGACCTTTCCTAAATGCTTCACAGCAGCAAAAATTCCATAAAATTAGTAGTTAGTATTTTTCATTCCTTTTCAAATTTAGCAGAGTACTGTAGCGATGACCTCCAAGCTGCGTCAGTAAATTTTATCCCATCCCCGAACTAAACCACTTTCCCTTTTTTAGCTGTGGTTTCCGTCAGAGAAAATATTCCTGGAAGTGTGTCTTGATGACGAGTCGGAGTTGGAAAATTCGAGGGAACTGCACAGGCTGTTAAACACTGTTGCATCATGGGATTAATGGAGGGTCATCCTGTGGTGGACTCATCTGTCTAACCCAAAGCAGTACTCCCTGAAGAAGTAATTTGAAATATTAGCTACTTTCTCTGTATGATGGAAAGTACCAAGACCAAAATCTGGGTGGGTTTTGGGAGGGTCTCTGGACTAAGGAGTCACATGTGTTGGATGTCAGCCCAGGAGCCAATAACACTGAGAAGGTGTAGGTCATTAGCCCTGTGAGTCTGTGCCATAACTATTGTATTATGTAATTGTGCATTCCATATTATTTGTAGTTGGAGTAGGAGTTGTAGTTGTAGTTTTAAGAGTAGTTGTAGTTTTAAGAGTAGTTGGAGTTTTAAGAGTCGTTGGAGTTTTAAGAGTCGTTGGAGTTTTAAGAGTCGTTGGAGTTTTAAGAGTCGTTGGAGTTTTAAGAGGAGTTGGAGTTTTAAGAGGAGTTGGAGTTTTAAGAGTCGCTGGAGTTTTAAGAGTCGCTGGAGTTTTAAGAGTCGCTGGAGTTTTAAGAGTCGCTGGAGTTTTAAGAGTCGTTGGAGTTTTAAGAGTCGTTGGAGTTTTAAGAGTCGTTGGAGTTTTAAGAGTCGTTGGAGTTTTAAGAGTCGTTGGAGTTTTAAGAGGAGTTGGAGTTTTAAGAGGAGTTGGAGTTTTAAGAGGAGTTGGAGTTTTAAGAGGAGTTGGAGTTTTAAGAGTCGTTGGAGTTGGAGTTTTAAGAGTCGTTGGAGTTGGAGTTTTAAGAGGAGTTGGAGTTTTAAGAGGAGTTGGAGTTTTAAGAGGAGTTGGAGTTTTAAGAGGAGTTGGAGTTTTAAGAGGAGTTGGAGTTGGACTAATTGTTTGCCTGGATGGCGGTAGTTGCAGTAATAGTATGCAAGTTATTTATTTTGCAATACCTTGTTATAGATTTAATACTCTTTAACTTTCTCTTCTGTAGTCAGCCCTAAACTAAATCTAAACTCCAGTTGTTTCTGCTTCCCATCACTTTTGGATGTTTGGCAGGTACAGAGGTGGGGTGACTTTCTGTACTGATTGTAACTGACGATAATATTCACCACAGAATTGAATTAAGGTCAACTTTAGTCACAGCAGTGATATCTATCAGGGCCGCTCTGTGGGGAATAACCTGTATAAAATGATCTGCATGTGACCATAGGCCTTATGGGAGGAAGCATGTACAGTGGATTTGTTAAAGTCATGTCCAAAGATGGTGACCTATAGAGTATTTCACATGTCCGCCTTTCGAAATTCTTGATATCGGGGGATTTTTTCTTATTGGTGAAAGTAATATTTCCAGATGTATTCAATCATTATTATTATGGAAATATAAAAGCAGTGCATAGGAGGTTTTATGTTTGCAAAATCTACAGCTGTAGTTGACTAATGGTGTGGAAAAAGCTCTCAAAACTCTTATGTATCCATGTATTTCACCAGGACTGCACTCACAATACTACACATGCAGGTAACTACATGCCAAAACAACTATTTATGGAGAGAAGTACTAGGGAATGGTGCATTTATATGTAAATTATACACTCATGATCCCAAATCTTCAGCAAACACAACATTTTCTGCTGTTGTACCATAAAAATCTTTATAATCTAAATAAAATACTAATGCAAATTTTGGTCAGCTAAGACATCATCAACCAAATAGTAAATCTGTGAACTTGATTACAGCTTCAATTTGTGACCCTTGCCAAACCAAAAACGTGCTTTAAATGTCTGTCATATATTCTTCCCAAATATGCCGAAAGGTTTTGGCTCTTTGTTGCATATTTGTCTTGAAGAAGTATCCGAGGATGCTCCGGTATTCAAACTATGCGCTCACATGTGTCTCTGAGAATCTAAAAACACAGCGCGACCAATTGTTTTCCCGCATGTGTTCAGTGTTAGCATGAAGCCTTCATACCTGGAGCTGAGATGTCCTCATAGATAAGAAAATTGGCAGCCCTAGAAAAACTGTCCTTTGTAGAAGATTTGTGTTATCATTCATGTCTTGTCTCTCATGTTTTGGAAACGTATGCAACCACATGAAATAAGGACTGTCCAATGTGATGTCCAATGCAGGTATACAGCAGGATAAGTAGAAGCCATTAAGTAGACTGTTCTATTACCACCAAACCATGATAAAATGATTTCAGAGTTTCCTAAGTTTCCCTTTTAAAAGTATCCTTTTATGTATAATTAACATCATCGTTTTTATTCAAGCAATACATTGTGGTATCCAGTGTAAAATCTTGAAGCCAGGCTCAAATGGCATCTGTGACATTTACTTAGTAACCATAGCGACCTCAATTAGGCCTCTGACAGTAATGTAATATGATCAGGTACTAATCAGGACATCTGTTTGAGCTAATCAATGCAATTTGTCTGCACTCAGAACAATGGAGGTTTAAGGACGCCCAGCTGGAGGAGAGGAGCAGGGACAGTCCCCAGAGCCTGGAACAGCTCGCTAACGTAACAAGAGTGGAGGTGTGTTAGCCCAAAGCACACCCACGTAGAATGAGAGAGAGCGGCTAGACTGAAAATCTGTTGTCCAAGTGAAATGAAAATGAGCCAGTGTTTGTGAATGGTTGGTACACAGGAGCAGACTATACCATAAGGCTGCACAGTGAGATTCTGCTGACCGTGGGGATGCCAGCTGCTCGTCTGCTCATGGAAACTGGTTAAACAGTTATAGACAGTCATTATGGCATATTAGCAGTAATAAGTTTACTATTGAGAGATTCCAGTTTGCCTCCAATAGACAACACATTTTTCTCTTTTTGTTTATTCCCCCTGGTTAACTATACAATAAATGACTGGCAATAGTTGCTTTTTCTTTTGTCACTTTATGACGCCAAAATGACCTTAGGAATGAAAGTCAGGGCCACTTGTCTCCATGGAAATAGATATGTTTGCCACAATGTGAAACAATCAAAGCAGATTGTTAATATATTCATGCAAATGGCTTACTCTCATCAGAAAAAATTACATAGTTGACATTTTGGTAAAGGGCCTTAAGCTTTAATGTTGTTCTGTTTTTGGCAAGATCAATATGTCAAAGAATGGAAAAATATCCCCTATATACCAGTTTTAAATCCATAAAGTAGTACTATTGAAATATAAAAGTATAAAGTATAATATTGGAAGCATTTTGTGTGGGGAAAAAAGTGAAAGTAAACAAAATGTCCATGCAGTCTGGAGTTATTGTTTCACTTGCTGATAAATCTGACAAAAAACTCCTCCATTAAAACCCAGACCTCAGCAGTCAACATTCTTCACCTTTTTATACCATGTCAAGTGTAGCCACAATGTTTTACCCATTGACCAATCAGATGCTCTTATTCTAGTCAGCAGACCTGTTTTAATGCCAGTAGAACTCTCCCCATTCACTGTCCCAGTTACCTTGGCAGCAGTCGGACCAAAGACAACAATGTCCTGGTTGGATTGTGCCTAGCTGTGACTATTGATGCACATTCTTTTCCTACATGTGTCCCAAAGTGTGTCTCTAGTTTTATTGACCCCTGTATTTGTCCTGTGGCACCGGTGTGTGACAAAAACGTTCATTTATCACTCCTTTGACAACTATTAACTCAAGTCATAAAATCTTTTCTTTCTGTGTCCTTGTTAAACATGTTGAGCTGAGCTGGGTGTATTTGGAGGTTTTTGGATAGGTGCCTTTCTGACGTGAGTGCATAAAGGTGGATCAAAGCTTGTCTTATTCTGAAAAACACCTCGTAATAAAAAGCACATGTTTCAGAAAATCCTACCCGGAGACGTTAGCTGATCTAGGTGAAGATACGTGTGAAAAAATTGCAAGGTTGTTACTGCAGACTAAAAATATAAGTGCATATCTTAGAGGATTAGGATGTGTTATCAAAAGGTGAAACAGTAGTCTTTGCATGTCAGCGAGGTATTAAGTAAATATATGGCAGAGGTGCATATGATACAGTTTTCATGTTTTTGGTTTGGTGGGATTGTACCTGTGGTCAATATTTATCATAGTTCTATGTCAGTTAAGTGGCAGTTTTTGGAAAGGAAAGTTATGAGGAAAAGCACAAAAATACAAGAAGTAGTGTTGAGTTTTACCAAATCCGGCAAATTCAAAATGCAAGGGCAATTTACACACAGGAAAGGCATTTTCCTGGCAGTTTAAACCTTCATTTAGCAAAATAATGGTGTTGTCGTTCATTTTAATTGCTCTAATCATAACTATTGAGTAATTTTAAGTGTGGGGCCTTGTCTTTTTAGTACAATCCTAAATATAATATATGTTTTAGTGAAATGAGTAGTCTAACCTGTCACATTTTCTTTAATTTTGTGAATGAGGGAACCTCAGTTACCTTATGGGGTGGTGTGCAGATGGGCGGATGCATGCGCAGTAAAGTGGGCCATGTTGGGACCCTGTAGTTGACCTGTCCCGGGACAATGGAGATTATGAGTGTCTGATCTGTAGGTTTAGAGCAGACTGAGGAGGGCATGAAACAGGGAGGGGGCAGCTTCCACTTATCTTTGACTTTATCATTCTAGTGTTGTTTTATAATGTATCAGGGAAATAGAAAGACCATCAAATGTCACATGAAAATGAGTATAGTTGACATTCTTACCGTTACTGTACAATAAATTCCCATAAGTTCGTAATTATTTCTGTTCCAAGCCTAGTTTAAAGAAAGATGTACCAGGAATGCATCAGTGGGAGGAAGAATTTTTGTTAAAAAACATTATTTTATTATTTATTAAACAATAGTCATGTGATGTGTTGTGTAGCAATTGTTTTCAGTAAGTAAATTAAAAAAATACACACGCAGCCACATACATACATTCATATATATATATTAGATGTTTTAACAGTAACATGTTTCAAATAATTTAATCCATTAAGCGTAGGAGAAACCTAACTAAAACAAAGTATGAAATAAATCATATTAGCAAAAAACAAAAGAACTGTTATGTATTGTCATATTAACAGTGCACAGCTAATTAATAGTGATTCATTCATTGGTTTATTGCATCCTCAGTCATTCGCTGAAGGCACCGTATAGTCTGGTTGTCTTTTTATAAGTTAAACCCAATACCTAATGATAAGGACGATCACGCTTGGATTTATATTACGACTTTCAAGATTCCCAAAGCACTTCTAAATTCAATGCACCACTCATTTCGTCTGTCAATAATCGTCTAAAAATCTTCTTAACTACCTTCCCATCTCCACATCTGACCACTCTCACACACTTTCCCACACCCTTTTGGTTTTCCTTATTGCTTGATAGTTGTTGCTATTGGTTCTGTGCCAACGAATGATCTGTTTGTTCATCCCAGCGCCGCTCAAAGCCTTGGTAACTTGGCAAATACTGCAGTGTACAGTGTTGCAATATACTCAAGGGTGAAGGAAGTAGTTACCTTTTCTTTAATCCGAGCTAATATAGGGGAATTAGCCAAGCATTTGAGACTTCTCTGTGACGGTCTTTCACAGCTGCTCTATAGAAATAAGACCCCTTTTATTTGGAGGGCAAGTGCATGATTAACCTGAGCTGGTACAGTATATGCAGAGGATTTGGTATTGAGAGCACACCTTCTGTTCTCAGTCCCCTGGGGGTGGGCTAGTTATTGGAGCAGCCAACCACATCTGATTGAAAAAGTGAATGAATTTTTTTTCAATGCAATGTTTGCCATATGCACATTTAGTCCCTGCTGTTTTGATTGACTTTTTGAGGCTACTTGGAGAAGACGCAACCGTGCTTGGTGTTGATACTTTTTTCGGTAATGGAGCTTACAGCAAACATGTCACTTGTGCAATTCAGAGTTACCAGTTCAATGATCACAATGTCTTTGAATGATAGGAGATAGAAATGAAACATGACAACACAAATAGGTGATTGGCTAGCTGGTCCCTAGAATTGAACGTACAACCTCTTTGTTTTAAGTGAACAAGGTAAAACAGTGATGCACACACACACGCACACACATATAATGCTAAAATTTAACTGGTTACATATTAAAAATCACTGTAAAACAAAAGGTCTCAGACTAACCAGCTGTAATTTAGCCATTTAAACCCAAGCAAGTTTAAAGCTTCACTGCGTAACTATATCATTTCTTTTCCAGGAAGAATCCACAGTATGGCAACGTCTGTATCTAGCATTTATTCAAATACAGGTGTTTTTACTGTTCAAAAATACCTTGAAAAACCTGCACAGTGACCAAAACTTGCAGTTAAGAAATTTCCATGACCCCAACCTTTTCTTAATGGTGGTTATATTTGCCCCGATTCCCCAAATGGCTGCCAACTTTACTCTGTACTTTTAAGTCCGAGCGTATTTCAGAAACTGGCCTGTCCGTCCGAGCCCACACCTGCTGTCTTCATCATCAGTAGCAGGACCAAATGAAAAGGCCCGTGATGGATGTCCCTCTTTAAGGTGATCACAAAGCGCAGATACCGTCTCTGTGTGTTTTGGCGCTTTGGCCTGTATTGAGTTATTGCACAACAATGGGGCGACTGGTTTCTTTTCCCAGAGCCTTTGTTTTCCGGACCCCCGCCTCCTGGAGAAACCGGAGCTGTTGGGAATGATCCGGAGCCGAGGTATATCTCATAGTGATGTACCTCTTTTTAACTGTGAAGCACCTTGAGAATTCATGGATGGGAGTCGCACATTCCTGGGAAATGTCTTGGGGCTAGTTTTTAAATCGAAATGACATAGGAGCTTTTAATTAAAAAGATGAATTTGAGATATCCTTTTTTATTCCTAGTATGGGGTTGTGATAGTCGCAAAACAGTAAAGTTCAGAAGGATCACATAATTGAAACAAGATGGTGAGACTGGTTACTTATCTGAAGCTTTTAATGCTTTTGAATAATATTGTGTGGTGTAATAAGATCTGACAGACACGATGACTGCACTTTCATATTTTTATGGCTTTTTGGAGTATCACACAAATATTAAGAAGTATTATGTAAAAATGAACCTACCTAAGTAAAGCTTTGGTTTCACATAGAGCTAAATGATATCACCTCAATCAATAGTAGTTATAGTCAGTTTCATCAGAGTTATTTTTCTTAAAGATTTATTTATGCAAAGACTCCTGATGTATGGCCTATAATTTCAAAATTACAAGCTGCATACCTAACCCTATCATTAAAGTACATCACTGTGACAGTAGCTCAGTTCATAGAGTGTTTCTCCACTGATCTGAAGGTTGATGAATCCCTCTCATTGGCACAGTGGACAAATCTACTGACGCACAAGTTGGGGGTGCGATTCCAGCTCCCATGATGAATGATGTTGCTGTGTCCTTGGACAAAACACTCAGTTCTCCTCACCCCCCGTGTCTGTGTACACTGGTGTATGAATGTGTGAATGGGTGAATGGTTCCTTGATGTAAAGTGCTTTTAGTGTCTTGAAGGCGGAAATAAAGACGCTGTATAAAAATGTGACCATTTACAAGCCATTTTTTAATATATATATATATTTTCTAGAATTTGTTTCGTAAATTCCAATTACCAAAAGCTTAATTTCCTCAAACACCTTCGTGGAAGCTCGTTTATTTTTCTACTGAAAATTATTTTATGATAACACATAAAAACTCTTGTCATGATTCAAAGACATTTCCCATTGGCGTCTGTCTGTCATTCACTCCTCTGTCTCTTCCTCCATAGCTCTACGCCTGTTAAGCTCTTGACTTGGGGCATCACACTCCTGTGCACAGACAATACTCTCCTAACAGCAGAACATGGAGAACGTGCCTGAGGGGTGATGTCAGCTAAGGCTGGCCATGCCATAAGAAAGGACTATGTAGCAGACTTGATCTTTTGAATCACACGGGGCAGCTGCTTCCCTGTTCTCCATCTGTGAAATGTGTATGTTCAACGCTTGTCTTTGTCACTCTTTAGCAAAGGAAGTGACCCAGGTCAAGGGGACAAGTCAAGACATCCAGTTGTAAGCAGACATATGATAGTGGTTGACTGAACACATGCAAAAATAAAAGTGAACTGGGAAATGATGTATGTGATGATATGGAAAAATGTTGAAGTTGCCAATTAGTTATTGAAATCTTGCAGTTAAAAGTTTATTCTTTATTACCTCAATATTTTGATCATTTCTTTATAAAAGAACCTGACCTGGCTCACACCAGACTGATAAGTGTAGCACTCTGAATTGAGTTCTACACATTATCAATCTGGGATGGCTCTCGCTGAAAAGTGATCGGAAAACACTGAATGCCATAACAATTATTTGAATCTAGCCACCCCGGTCGAAGCATCACAACAGCAGAACAAGCCGAAAAATCACTCTTTTTCTACACCCAGTTGAGAGAAAAGCACAGACATCTTCTGTACCTTCTGTATGTTTTTCACAAACAAAATGGTCTATATATTTGATGAAATAGGCTGAAGTTTGTCGGTGTCGCTATGTTTGTTTTGGTTCACCTGGGAACAACATCTATGGATTCTCCTGACTTTGTGAACTCACAAATTTCACGAGAATCCATCTGAAGAGAGGCAAAAAAAAAAAAAAGTTTAAACCTTAGTCCAGCCTAATATATTAATGTGTAGAAATGTTTTATGAAACTCCAAATATTGATTGCAGCTCTATGAAGATGTTGTTGTGTACGAATTTAAGATAAAATTGAAGTCATGACTTATATGCTCATGCTCTAAATTTGGATATTTTAGCCACCTTCCAATTAGAAGTTTTGTTTTTGGATTTTTGCACAACTGATCTCACATTATCACCCCATTTATACCTACATGTAACAGTGATACTTAGCCTCAACTCGACCAGGTGTCATCCTGTGTCTGCCAGATGCACCCGACTGGAAATGTTTGGGTGTTGGGGAGGAAGTTGAAAGATAAGTGGCAACAACAACACTCATTTTGTATATGCGTGTGTGCGTATGTGTGCAATTGTGGGTGTGTCTGTCTGTGTTTTGATTCAAACCCTCTCATTCACTGAACGGACCGGGGCCCTGCTTATTTTCAGTGAGCCTCTTCAGTAATCAAGTGCTGTCTCTGCATCAGCACCTCTCACATCTCTGTATATATACTATATTAATTGCACCTTTCACAATGTCTTTGGTTGAGAGATGTCTTAAGTTTTTGTTTTTTGGTTGTTTTTTTATATATATAAAAGCAAATTGTAACATAGATGTGGCAGATATTTCTGTTTTGCTTAGAGTGATGTATTTGAAAGCAGATGCTAAGACATACTACAACCCATTTTGTTGAATCCAATAGTCAGTATGCCAACCTTGTCAGACCCATTGATAAAGTGTCCTTATCAAAAAGAATACCAGACCTGCACAACCATTTATCTATGAAAAAGTTTGTTGTACTGCATCATAGTTTTGACCATATTTTAACGAATTTGCTTAGTTGGAGATTTTTTGCTCCCCAAGTTTGATTTGAAAGAAATCAATGTCCATTAAAGCCTATGTAAGCAAGTAATTAGTCATTAATCAACCATATTGATCAACACGTAAGGATCTGGGCTACGTGATATCACCTCAGAATCAATAGCAGTTAGTGTCTTTCTGTCACGTGCATGTTATATGGATCCACTTCATCTGTATGTGCAATGAAACAGGTGTCATTTTTCTCTTTTGTGTGCCAGTTTTATACTCATGTGAAAGTGCGGGTCAGTCTGGGGTGTCCGGGGAGTTTGGCTGTTACCAAGGCAAGTATATGTTTACTTAAGTATGTTTTTGGGTAAGTCGCACTTCAGTCCAAATGAAAACAGCATATATTTACACATTTATGAGCCTACTTAGACCAACTTCGCACAAACAAGTTTTTTTCTTTTTAGTGAACAAAAATGTATGATTCTGTGTCAAAAACTAAGGTCAGGAATTTTACACATAACTTAGAAAAATGCTAGTTTGTCAGGTCAGTGTGAAATGGGGGGGAAAACTGCAGTACAATTATAAGTATGCACTCTGCCCCTGATCCCAGATTATGTTTTTAATCTGGTATTATCACGCTTTGGGGGTTCATCCAAATGAGTGGCTTGAGGGTTGTTTATGCCTGGGTTCTAGAGAACCTTTGCTAATGTCAATCTCACTGTTTTCTTTTACAGTGCTAGAATAAACCAAAAATGGCATCCAGCAAAGTCAGGTGGTAAAGCTGAGGCACATCTATAAGGAATCTATATTTAGGTAATGCATTTTGAAATTGGGCATAAACTGCTCAAAATGAATCAAAACCTTTCTGCTAACAACAGTTGAAACTAATAAATTAAACTCATTATAACTCATGTTTATGCTTAAGCCAAATACCCATTGTTCTACTAATTACTGCCATAGATTGTGGTTTAATCTACAGGTTTTGGCTACTGTAGTAATCGAGGGAATACCTCAAAACTAACCTTCTTATCACACTTGTCTCCTCATGACTTGTATTGGTCATGCTTTTTCTGTGAATACATCTGAGATACAGAATAAGAGGCACACAGCGCTCCCTAGTTTCCTCATGGCCTGGGGGGGTGGAGCAAGACAGATGTGACCACTGTCCAGTCTCTGCACTACGGCTTTCACAAGGGTCCGAGCAGCACCCGGGAGGAAAGTGTTGTTTGGACCATGTTCCTTGTCAAATATCACGCGTCAAATCTAGTGGTGTTGCACTAAAGTGACTGACAAGGCAACAGACCTGTCTTCCAAATGTAAAAAAACCGCCAAGGGTCTCAAGAGGTTCAGGTCTAGACCACAATCACACATTGTTAGGAAACACTTGTGAAATTCATGTGCAAACAACACAACGCACATATCAGATGAGAACTGGTGTCAGGAGTTATGCAAGAAAGTACAGGGTTAGCCAACAATGAATAATGATGATTTCCTGTATCAGATTTAGGGAGGAGTGGTGCAGTGTTTTTGTTATGGAAGTTTGCAAAATTAAGGTATGTTGTACCATTTTATTTAACAGCAAGAACTAAATCTGGTACAGAATATCTTTGGTTTTATAAGGTTAAGGAATTTCCACACAGTCCCTGAAAATTAAGAGTAAACAACTTATGACTTATGACTTATGTTGATGTGACTAAATCTTAGAATTGTTGACACTAGAGATAGATCAACATATTGGTTGGCCAAAATACTGGGCTGATATTTGTACTTTTCAGTATCAGCTGTCTGCCTTAAATCTCCAGCACAGTACACCTGTCACAATAATTACTATATTGACTTATCATTCAATAAATGACAGATGGAACAATTATTTTGGGGGTTAATATTTACTGTTGGTGCTTTTTCTTGGAACTTTTCGTAATTTTTCTGCACTATAATAAGATCTGAGCTGTTGACGGCTGAATAAGTAACTTCTATCTGTACGTATAGAATATTTTTTTGGGAGGGAAATAATGCTTTAGAGCAATCATGTCAGTGGCAAAATGGCATTCAGTATTCTCGTTTATCGTCTGTATTTTCTTCAGCAATATATCGTACTTCAAATGTGAATGTGAAATTTGAACACTTTTGAATTTGGACACACTAAAACAGGGATGTGGGAGTGTTTGTAGTAAATTTAAGTTACAGAATGTGGTTAAAACAATAAAAATCAGCCCAAAAGCGGCATTGGCCATGAAAAAAATATTATTAATTGTGTAGGTGCCAGTATTAATACTGTGTTAACTTAACACTAATGTTATTAGTGTTGAGTTAAGTGAAATGATTTATGTTTACAGTCTGGTATGGGGTCATATATAGTCCTACTGTAAATGTATGACAACTGTACAGGGGATTAGTGTTTGAATAATTTATAAATGTATTTGTTATTTCACATTAGTATTTGTCATCTTCATGTGACTATTAAATCCGCTTATATGACCCAACTCTCACTTTGTTACTATTGTTGGAGGTACAGGGTCTCTGTAGCTTTTAACAGAAATATAATACATTGCTTCTTATATTAAGCTAACTATACCAATACCTTAAGAAACTGACACTCCTACTCATTATATCATTATTAACCTAGTCAGATACTCCATGGAGACAGTATTTCTTTGCCTGGAATGTTCCACTCTATGGCGTTAAATTTATACATCCTGCATATAGTCAATTACAGGTGATTGAACAACATGCACTCTTAAAATATTATGGTCTCACTTGCTTGTCTCCATGGAGATAAGTTTATTGCTCTACTGTGGAACATTCCAGCAAAGCAATAAAATCCTCCTTCATGAAAATGTAGCTGCATATACACTGTAAAATAATATCAGATAAGCCACATGTGTCAAACTCAAGGCCCGTGGGCCAAATTCGGCCCGCCATGTCATTTTATGTGGCCCACGAAAAAATAAATTAAAAAGTATGACTGTCTTAAAATGTCAGTTTTTTTAGGAGATACAGAGTTAAACAGACATTTTTTTCATGTCTATGCAAATCCATATGCAATATTTTTAACTTGAATAAGTATAATATAGAATATAGAAACAGTTAATTAACAAGATTAAAATGTAGTGACATTTATCTTACAGCTACATCTGGCCCTTTGAGAGCAACCATTTTATTGATGTGGCCCTTGGTGAAAATTAGTTTGATGCCCCTGAGATAAGCTATGAAATCAAATTTATTGTAAAAATACTCAAATCCAGATTAATTTTGTGAATGCAAGTAATTTTAACCCATAATTAATATAACCAAACCCAATCCATGTGTCCAGTCTTCCCACAACATCTGCAGCTACATAGAAACATGTCACATTTTGTCAGCACACAAAGCCATGGATATTTGCACCTGACCTCACACCAATCTACCCAATCTGGGACGCCCCTGATCTGTCGGTTGCACCCCTCTGACGGCTCTGGGCCTGCTGGTGACCCTCATCGGGGCCATAGACGGAGCATGTGGGATAGCAGTCCTTTCTTTCATTAACATTCGGGCATCAATCACAGGCCGTGCACCCGCCGGCTGACATCTGTTGTGTTGTGCGACTGACCTAAGCTCTCATCCAATCACTTGTGTTTTTATTCAAATAATTGCAGAGTCAGACACACACGAGCCGACAGGGTTTATCCCCTGACGTCTGCTGCCAAAATATTCATGGCTCGTTTAAATGGGATCCTAAAAGCACAATGCATTATGGGACTGCAGTTGCCTTGATGTCTTTTGCAGTGAGGCCGAAAGTGGAGACAGATCTGACATTAAAGGGGCGTTATTTCCACACTCCAAATGTGCACTTTCACTACTTTTGCTACTTAAAGGTTAACAATCCTCTTTGAAGTGATTAGAGGAAGCAGGAATGTGATGGTTGTGTGTGACTTTGCTAACCCCTTATAGCAGTTATAGCAGAATCTTTTTGCTAACACTTATATCAATTTAAATTCTAAAATCTCATTGCAACCATGTACTAGTAAGTCTGAGTGCTTTCTAGTGTTAGTATTACTAGTAGTTGCATATCATCTAGATCCTGGGCCAGGTTCAGCAACATGAAATCCAATGTCTGATCTGAAAATGTATTGAATGTGCCTATTGCCGTGAAATGTTGTTAGTGGTATTTCATAGAAGTCATACCAGATTAGTAGTAACCATGGAACTTTTAGCCCTAGAGATTAAAATAGCATATTTTTCTTATATTTGCAATCATTTTGGCAAATCCAGATTGATATCCGTCTGTATTTTTTTTAAACAGAGGTATTTCAATCAGATTCACACAGTACAGACAGATTTGTTTATTGCAGTGATGGATGCAAAACCTATAAACTAAGCTAGTGTTTTTCAATTCCCTGTAATATTTTTTCGCTTTCCTTTTTCTTCATATTCATGTCACTGATTGGCTAATCCACCTGTCAATCACATTCATCTGAACATCCATTCTCTGGGAGATTTAACGGGGACCACCCTCACACCCTTGTAAAGTATCGGGGAAGTGTGTATCCCAGGTAATCATCTATTCTGCATAACCCAATCAAAAACTACTCTTTCCCAGATGCAGTTTGACTCGGCGTGTCTCCATAGCGTTAGATCCGTACCTGTTAGGCGGCTGCACTTTCACTGCTCTTGGTATTACTTGAAAGCTGCAGAATCCCCTCTCGCTCACGGTGATTAGGAGTGTGTAGAGTCTTGGATTTGGATCTCCAGTGGGACATGCCAGGACGGGACATGCCAGGGGGCGGGATAAGTTCCAGTCTCTTGCAGTGCGATCACTCAGACTGGAATACAGTTGATGTGATTACCATCCTGGAAATCACTGTCGGGCCGATGAGACTAAATTACCACATTCGCTCACACACTTGGCTCCCTCTCTCTTCTCTGGTCTCTCTCCCATGAAGCTATAGCCTCTTTGCTAACTCAGGTTCACTGTGATGTCATACCATGCCCACTGGAGCCGTACTAATCACAGACACATCCCGGATCAGTCCACACACAAGTGAAGTCATTTCCTAAACCTGGGATTGTCTTTCACTCACTGTAGAGAAGTGGAAAACGGATATTGTACCTCGTCATTTGGAAAGTTGTATTACTTTTGTCGCCTTAATCTATTTCAATTCCTGTATGGATTAAATTCTTTGTCCATTGAATCAGTAGATTTTGTTCCGTGCGTAATATCATGAAATGTATAAGGTTTTTTTTATATTCATATCTTGTTTTGTGAGTGATTGTTTCAGTAGTACAGCACAAATAAATCAGAAATCTGCCATGATTCAAGTGAACTTAAAAAAACTCATGCATGTTTATGGTTTCTAAACATATCAGTAGAAAATGTTAGCATATAGTAGCATTTTGTGTACATTTGACCAGCTGTTGAGTACATCATAAGGCACAATATTAACTCATGTTCTTTGAAAATGTCATGTGATTTACAAATTGGCATAAAATTGCATAGAATTTCAGCACTAAGGTTGTCAAATCTAAAATTGATACTAATTGTCATAACTACAACTACAAAGTACTACAGTTTAATGTTGAAAATGTCATTCGATATTTAGATATTTGTATCATGTCAGCACTATTCACTACTTTTTCTTTCTGCGTAAATGCTAATTGCTGTTAGTCAGTTTTCCTTCAGCACATCTGCGCACGTCTGTAGTTTCGCCTTCTCCAGTGAAGCATGCAAAGTTGAGGAAATTACATTAAACTGATTAGATTTAGGCTTTTTGTTCTTCATTTAGCTAACCCTTTATACTTTTGTGATCCTGCTTCCTGCCCCCTCGACCGCACTCTCACGAGCTTCTGTGGAACTTGTGCCAATGAAATCTCTTATGTCATTGTGCATCATCTGAAAGGGGGGCGTCCCGTTTTACAAAGGAAAACCACAGGAACAAGGACAGGCGGCTTGTGTACAAGATTTGGGAGACTCTAAAAAAGCATTATTGACTTGGCTCTTCCTGGCATTCCCGCAGATCTGACCACACAAGAAGAGAGCAGAGCCAGTGGAGATGGAGGAGAGGTTCTATCAAATATTTACTGTGCACTTAGTTATTCTTGGGTTTGCGTATTGTTCGACTGCGATGACAGACATAAGGAAAGAGCGATGAATGAATGTATTGAAGTGGAGCAATAAAATGTGATGTATGGCGTTCATAAAGGAGATTTCTCTTTTTGGCAAGTTGAATAAATGGAGACAAGAGTTGGATTGAGGTCAAGATTATAGCAATAGGGAAAGTTGTAAAGCTAGAAAACTGATGTTAGTTTCGTAGTGACAAGAAGTAACCATTATTTTTTTGTTTGTAATGGCGTCACTGATCCATTTTGTGTCCTTATGTATGTTCTCTACAGCTGTATCTACAGAAGTTATACTTGAATGCAAATACAGCCCAGACATATGTAGTACTGTACTCTCTTTAATATAAGATTCTCTATAAGCGCCCACTACAGCACAAGACTTAAGGCTACCGAGCCCACCCCAGCGATGTGGCTTTGAGGATATTGCATTTACAGTAAGTGATTAGCAAAGCACAGAGACATTGTGAAAGATTAATCCAACCACAGAAACTCGCTAGCATGTCGCCTCAGATCAAAATTCTCAGATCTCATTTCGGGGGAGAAAAGGAGCGAGAAGGGAGGGGGGCGAGGTCATGCCCCCCCCTTCCCCATCCACACATACACACCCACCCACACACACACACTCATTACATAAAGTGTTGCCAAATCCCATGGTTATGTGTTGTGAATGTATTTTCAAATCAACCCTTACCCCAGACTCTGCAGCGACATACTGGATCAACTACAGTTCTCTGCCAAACCACAAATACACTACAATACAAGAATGGAAAATTTAAGTCATTTAACTCAGTCACAACTTATTTCAAGTATATTTTGGACAAAAATATTGCTTTCTTTGAAGTAAATGCCTAAATATTTTACTAAAAGTCCATATATATTTCTGGTTTGCTTTGATGTTCATGCCAGTTTCCATGTGCCTGGATACTGCATTTATTAGACAGGCCAGCAATAATAAACAAACCATTTGTAACATATTCCTGGCACACTCCATGTAAACAAAAGCAAAGCCACAGTGTTTTGATTTCATTTCATTTCTTTAATTCATCAGGTGGCAATATTTAGAGACAAAGATCCAAAGCTTTTATCTACCACGCTTACACATATAATTTACACTAGTTTGGAGTTTGTAGAGTTGTGCAAGTATTTCACTCAAGCAGTCTAAGTTTGCATTATTTGAAATTTCTATTCTAGTTTTTATTGTACAGTTGAATTAACCTTCATACATTTATCTACACGATGAACAAAATGTGTGGCAATGTGGGTGTTCTATTTACATCAGTATAGTCTAAACACGCAAACAAAAACTGGCTTGTACAATTTGATATAATAGGCTATAATTTAGAGGAATCATGGATGTAATTGTCACATACTTCATTCAAATGAGTTTTTAACCACAGATGAAACCAAACATGAACTCTGAACTCCAGACTAAACTAGAAAAAAAAAAAACTACTAGGCTTATCAGACCACTCCTTTTGAGACAAAGGTGTAATTGTATTGAGTTTGTTTAATACACCTTGGTATAAAACCTGTCTTTAGTATGAGTCTGTCAGCTTTTAGTGAAGTTGCAGGGGATTTTCAAGGCACTGGGAGAGGGGGAAACTCTGGCACGGGTCCCTGGAGTGACTGGATTGGAGCTGGTGCTACAATGTGAGTGGATTGACGTGATGTGTTGCCAGGCAAGCTGAGCTTAATCTGCATGTTTGTATTCATACTAGAAGTCTATTTGAAGTGATGAATTGCAAATATTATCAGTGCTTGAGTGTGTCTTTTCCAACTGGTAAAAATATGGTAAAATTAAAAAAAGGTATATCAAATATGGAACATTAGTTTGTGCTTTTCTGTAGACGTAGGTTAAGTCAACACCAATTAAAATACTCATGTGACATTGCTCTGTAGGAGCTGTTTACCTTCAAATTGTACCTCTAAATGGGAAGAAGCACAGCACGAGTTGGACAATAACCTCATCGTGCTTGGTTAGTTACGGTATTGAGGTCGACAGTGTTTTGAGCCCTGACCCATACACTCCCCACTGACTGAAAACACACGGTAACAATGCACCGTGCTGGGATTGGCTGAAAGACCACGCACTTCTGGCCAATGGGAGGGCGCTGAGGCTGTAGTACTAGATTTGGACCCCAGAGAAAGAGGGAGAGAGGGAGAAAGGGAGAGTGATTACTGATTCACAATGTGCTTTATTTGAACTGGGAGCAGCAGCCAGTATAAGAGCTAACCACATTGTGAATGTTATCAATGTCGTTTGCCTTGAAAAAGCCTTTTATAATAATGGTTCATGTAATCTTAGATCCACTATTGGTCAGAGGTTTTTAACAATTTTTACAGCAAGTACTACCTGAGAAAATATATGGTGGTTTGAGTGTTACCCATCAAGACCAAAAACCAACAGGGCAAATCTAATGTGAAACCCTGCATGTTCAACTCAACACAGAGCTTTTATTAAAGGTGCACTGTGTGACATTTCTGACAGAGGATCTGCCATCTGCTTTGTCTGGAATATTCCATAGTATGGCATTAAACTCATTTATCTCCATGGAGACATGTAATGTCAATGATGAAGTCAGATTGGATGTGTATATGTGATCACGCTCACAGTATGAATTCGTGCATTTCATGGATTTTTCCTGGTATATTGTAATTCAGTAATTGCAGATTTAGTGCCATACTTTTGAATTCCAGGCAAAGCAATTACATCTCCATGGAAATAAGCCAGACTATACCAGGTATGAACCATGTCAGTGTATTACATGAGAATAACAGGACTCAATCAGGATCATTTGGAGTGATACTGGCTATGTAATAACCTTTTGACAACTTCAGACACAAACACCACAGTTGTTTTCAGTTTTAAACATGCTGATGTCACATGACCAGTCTAGCATTCAGTTACATAATGATACAAGGCAGGGCTAGGCTTGTACTAGTGACTTCATACTTTTGGCAAAGCATGTCCAAAACTTCTAAAGCAAAGTTCTGGAGGTGTTTTTGAAATTTTACACCCACATAAAAAGAAAAGAAAAACATTTAATGAACCTAACCCCAGTCTGTTTTTGTAGTAACCTCAAGATGTGGACAAAAAAGAAATCGCTTAATCCTTAACAAGACGAAATGTGGTGAGGTTCAGCCATAGTTTAAGCCTGGAGGCGATTTTAAAAGTTGACATAAGCTTGTGAACTTTTTATCAGATCAAATGTTTTTATTAACTATGACGGCATATTTTTGGTATGAACTTGTACGTTCTAAAAATGCTGTAACGATTTTTAATAAATGCTAGGCCCATAAAAAAGTACAAGAAACATCAAAGAGAACATCCATGGTGTAAAATCATGTTATTATTGTTCAGTAGAGGTAGATTCTTTCCATCAATGCTCATTTAGCTGACCAGTTTGAATGGAGACAAGTTACTGGTCAGATCAGTGGAAAGGCAACCGCTCACCTTAAGAATGCATGTTTTTCAAGGTGTTTATGAGCAATAAGATCACCCATAAATCATTATAAATGTTATTTCTTATCCCTTTTTCGATTAGTTTTTGTCAGAAAAAAAGAGAAAACTATTACAAAATTGATTAGTCAACAAAAAAATTGAAGAATATGTAGGTCAAATGTGCGTATATTGCATATTCTTATACTTTTAAAAAAAGTACGTATCTTAAAATATCAGTAATCATTTTGTTATTGCTGAACCATTTTTTATTATGTTCATTAAAGAAGTATTTGTCACCAGATTTTACCCCTCTTAAAACCACAGCACATTATGACCAGCACAAATACGTTACTACCATTGAATAAACATCTCGCTGTTTCTAATAAAGAAGCAGTACCAGCAGCAGCAGCATGAGGAGGAGTTCTCCATAGGAAATGAAAAGGGAAGGAAGCACTTGAGATGTTTCCAGGCCTTTAACAGCTCTGGTGCTCTGCGGTCCATCGGGCTTTTAACACATCCACACTTTTATTCTGGAAGGATCACTGGAACTCGACCCAGTGGAAAGTGTGAACGCTTAAAAAAACTCATAAATCATAAGTAATAACCTATAAACATTTGACAAGTGTTGAGACTGATGAACATCCCAGAAATGAAAAGCAAAATGAATAAACAGAATTTCAATATTTAGTTCTTCTTGTAAACATGCTATGGGCTGTAGGCGGATACATCCTGGTCGTTATTTGTGCCAGTTTACCCATCATGCATTGTGGGAAGGCAGGAAGAAGGAGCCATATTCTTTTTTCTGCTTGGGATAGTAACAGTAACATTTTTTGACATGTTATTGTACCGAAGCTGCTCATTTTTTGTCAGAGTAAACAAGGGCAGCTAAGGGTCAAGTTGCATTTTTTTTTTTCCAAGAGTCTACTTCAGGTTAGATGTTTTTGATGTCATTAGAAGATTTGAAGATGACAAAAATTAAATCAGTGAGCATTTGTGTCCATATTCTGACTGGGTTATTACCTCTTGTCTTAGACCCCAAACAAGTCATATTGGCAATTAATTACCGCACTGTGGGCCATTCAAAGCAAAGTAATAACATTTTGTCAGACAAGCAGGTGATGAACACTCCACCAAAAAAAACTTGAATAGTGCACTGTTAAGAACAAAACAACAAAAATAAAACTTATTAAACATGTCAATAGGTTGTTTTCAGCAAATATAGTATAACAATAAAAGGTAACACGGTGATCTAAATATGTTATAGATGTTAGCGGTCGATACTCTGTAGAAGTATAATATTCCCTCTTTAAGCATATAGCCAACTTCTCTCAAATGTCGATGCTCCTAGTTGTGTTGAAAATGTGAACCATGACCCTCAGCTTGATTGAAAGATAAACTACAATTCTAACCAGTCAATATTGGACATTCTGTGATTTCTTGACTTTACATAATTGTTTCTGCATGTTGTGTCTTTGTCCTATTTGGTTACAAGTTCCCTCTTTTGCCCATAAACAGAACAAACTTAGTCCAATTCCCACTGGCAGTATTCAGTGTTGTTACGTAGTTCTGATTTTATTTTCCACGTTCATACTTTGAAAGCTTGAGGATCAGACATCTTCACTCTGGTCATGTAAACAGTGTGGCTCTGGAGTGAGGTGTGTTGACATAAGGCACCAGGACAGGCTGAGTGTGTTAGCGTCTGCCCCCGGAGCTGTTTTCTGTTCAGCTACAACTGGATTCACATGTGATCAAAGGGGGGTGGGAGGAGGCTATGTGGCTCAGATCAAATAAATGTGTCAGAAGACTCATCTACAGGAGGTGAAGCGTCCAGAGACAGAGGAGGTTTTTTTTAAGAGGTTTTTAAGATCTACATAGTTTTAATCCTGTCTGATTGCATTCAACCATGTTTCCATGAAAGGTTGTTCAAAGCAAAGCTATCATCTTCACAGAATTTCACCTGCATCTTGAAGTAGAACATGGATGGCTAGTACCTGCCAACCAGATGATTATCTGATCAAATCTTGCACAACACTATATGCTTTTTGTTGAACAGTTTTAGCTGGTTTTGATAGGAGGGCTGCTAAATCAACCCACAATTAATAAAAATAATAATCCAAACAATGAAAGGTCTTTGTATTGAGGTTTTGCCCTTTAGCAGTGATGTGATCAGACTGCTGCTGAGCAGTGTAGGCTCTGCTCAGTCCTCTTTAAAACTCCAGCCAAGGAATTTATTACAACACAGTGAGCGTTTTATGAGAATGGGGCTGTTTGTCAACAGAAAGCCCTGTGGTTTGGCCATGTAAATCCACAGTGGTCTAAGTGGTGGTTTGCACATTTGGGCTAATGTGTGAATGCAAACACAGCTACCAGAGCAGACATGTTTTAGATTAGGGCTGACAGGAAAGAAGGCAACAATGTCAGATGTAAATATAATCTACTTTTTTCAATCACACTTTACATTGTACAAAAAGTAAGAAAATGACAGACATTCAATTAATAATAAAAATCCTTAATAAGCTGCTCTGTAATCTCTCCATGTGTGAATGAAAGTTATTAAAATGTTTTACTTTTCTGTCAAGGATCATAACAATCATAAAATATTCTTTCATATTATAACCCAAAGGACATAGATTTTCCCTACTCTAGATGATTCAGTGGCCAGTTTAATATCTGGAGAAAGTGAAGTGAAAACTCCCATCTCTCTTTCTTAGCTGATCCTGTTCTTTGTGCGGGGGTCTTATATGGGCCCCTAGTGCCTCCTTTCTCCTAATGCTCGTGTTATGGGAAGGGACAGCCAGGACTCCAGGGAGCTCCTCTCTGCATTCGCTCACATGGGAGACTCAGGCCGCATCTATATAAGGTAAAAGATCAGCGTCAGGCAGTGGATTGGCAGATAAAGGCCAAAATGAAACGTAAACACCGGTCCTGGGGCCCACCTTTCATGTGCACTGATCCTTTTGGAGCATGGAGCAGAAGAAAGTGCAGCTAAGCCAGAGCCCAGAGCACCTTGACCTTTACATGCTATTCCTCCAGCCACTCATATGAGAACAGCAGAATAACTTTGTACTGAGCCAACTTTAGCTCCACCCTCACCAGTCAGCAGATTTATTTGGTCGTCTTTTACTGCATAGCTAATTAACACCTTGTTGAAGCAATGGGTGTAATGACTGTGTATACATGAGCAGCAGACAGGGGGAGTTAGTGACGACTAGCATCTAACAGCCAGGAGGCAAAGGTTTAATGATGAACAAAACTAATTGGCTTTACAAAACACTATAATAGGTCAGCTAACGTTAATGCTTTGGCTGGTTGGACACTACCGACCCAAAACATGCACAATAGGTAAAATCCTCCAGCCTGACCGAGACTATAGCTCAAGAACAAGAAAAGGGGCCCCAACACTATCAGCGTGCATGCGGCTAGTGGAACTACAGCACATCACATCACGTTTGTCAAGTTGCTGTGTATAGTTTTTTATCATATTTTTGTACATTTATGGATAATTGTCGTGTGGGAGAATGGGTGACATAAACTTGTGGGCTGAGCATTGCACAGAATCATAAAGCCAACTGTAAGGAGGGTTTGAAAACGGGTCAGGAGTGATTGCGAAAATAGTGAATGGACATGGTACCCCCTCTTTAAGGATAAATTTTGCATATAAAATGTAAATGTATTAACTTAGGCTTGCAGTACTATGGTGGTTGTATCAGAGTACAATAGTATACATTATTTCCATCTTCCATAAAATTAGCTGTTTTGGACAGTTTTAAAGCAAATACCGTAAATTTCGGACTATAAGCCGCTACTTTTTTTCCACGCTTTGAACCCTGCGGCCTATACAGCAGTGCGGCTTATTTATGGAATTTTACTGGATAACGGCCCCTGGGGGGCTCTCTAGCTGTAAACGTAAAAGTGAGACAGACGTGGGGAAAGATTCTGCTCTGAAGAATTCACTAGTTTTGATTTTGAATGATCATTTTGCGCATCATGAAATGGATATGATGCAGTTTTTAAGATAAAGAAGGAAATGGAGCAGGGGTCGGCCTTTAACACGCAAAGAGCCATTTGGACCCACTTTCCACGTAAAATAAAACACTGGGAGCCGCAAATACTTTTCGACATCTAAAATGAAGATAACACTGTGTATAATAATAATAATGTAACGGAATAATGTAGGTTTTATTTTCACGGACAAGCCTTCTACACGTGGCAGATAAATATGGCAAAAATAACTTAAGTGCATAAAAAAATACAACTCACCAAACCGCTGCATCAGTGTGAGCTCTGCGCTGATTATGTGATTATGTCTACTCTGCTCCGCAGTTTCTTTCAAAAAAAAACAAAACTCTAAAGGCGTATCGTTTAATCCCAGGTGCTTATTCTCCATGTGCCAAAGCAGTTGTGAAGGTTTCATTGCCTCATTTGCTTTTCCCGCATATTACACAGAGTGGACTCTGCGTGAGAGTCACCTGTAAGCGACAAACCCAGATTTTAAGTAGGCATTGTCTGTTAAATTTATCTTTCTTTTTCTTGGAGATCGTAGTCTCCTCTTCTGGCTCCTCAGTTGTCCTTTTCCCCTTTGTTAAAAGCTCTCCAAAGACTTTTGTTTTGGCTCATTTTCACTCGCTTGTGGCTCTACTTTTGGGCGACATGTCTGATGTGTTATACGTGATACGTCATCGCGGAGACAAGAGCAGATAATATACTTCAAATAGATTTCTGTGGCGATTTCCAGCAGGATTTTCATGATACATCTACGGACGAGCTTATTAGTGTGTCATTAGGGACGAGCTAAAGTTGCTCCTGACCCCTGTGCGCACAGCGTCTGAAAATCAGGGCTCTTTACGCAGGACTGTGTCTGTGTCTGTAAAAATAAGAAAATATAATTTTATTTTAAGATCATAACAATCTTCCAATTTAAACTACAATAAAAAAGAGCTAACAGAAATAAAATACACTTCAATTAAATACTTAAAATTTATTTTCCCAAGCCACGCAGAGCTGCAGTATAAGGCTGAAAGAGGCGCATGCGGGTTGCCGACCCCTGAAATGGAGCCACTGCACGTAAGCTCGGCATCAATGAATCCAACTTGGTCAATGTAAAAAGACGCCAAAAGTTTTCAGAGGAAATAAAAGCAGATTTTCCGTGTTGGTGCAGCTTTATTTTCTAAACCTGCAGGTGCGTTCATCCCGTGTTGATGTCGTGTTGGTGCCGAGCCGTGGGTTGCCGACCCCTGAAATAGAGCCACTGCACGTAAGCTCGGCATCAATGAATCCAACTTGGTCAATGTAAAAAGACGACAAAAGTTTTCAGAGGAAATAAAAGCAGATTTTCCGTGGTGGTGCAGCTTTATTTTCTAAACCTGCAGGTGTGTTCATCCTGTGTTGATGAATTTTCAGGCACAGTTTAAAAAAAAGCGTGTCGGTGTACCGTCTTTCTGTGTAAATATCTCATGTTACAATATGAAAACCTGCGGCTTATATTCAGGTGCGGCTTATATATGGACAAAATTGATTTTCTTTTCAAATTTAGCTGGTGCGGCTTATATTGAGGTGCGCGCTGTAGTCCGAAATTTACGGTAGTAATTCAAAATCAGTTACTCAAATATTAAACTGGCACTATTGTTTTAAGATTGTCTGTTCTAATTCTAGTTCTAATTCTATACTTCAAAGCAAACAAAACGTGGAGGATGAGTTGCAACGAGCAACAAAAACATTTTTATCTAACATCTTTTACTGTTCATTTAAAGTCCAATGAGTTCTTGCTTCTCAATTTGATTAGCGTGTGCATGACTTTCCTTTCCGAGCCATAAACAAAAGCACAGGAATGGTAAGTCCAAAGGAAACTCAACCCTTATGGGAATAGCCCCTGTGGAAACTCTATCTGTAGGCTGTATAAAGCACAATGCAGCTGCTCCTATGGGCGCTCAGCCTGGGGACCACAACTCACGGGCTGACTCCTGATATTTCGGTTGCGAGACAAGTCCATGGGCCAGGGGCAAAGTCGAGGAGAAACACAGTTGCTTTGGCTAATTCAGTTTCTGTGTATGACGGAGAGGACTGACAACGCGCATACCACAGACCAAAGACGCAACTTCAGCAACTTTGTGCAGAGGCCACTGGTTCTAACATGTAATCACAGAACTGCTAGGGCTGCACAGTATGGACTAAATAGTAGTTATTGCAAGATCAGCATGGCAATATCACATGGAAAAGTGCATACGGGATATAGTCTATAGTAAAAGTCAATTCTGACCAGAAAACCTTGATATTGGTGAGGCATTTTTGCTTTGCCCTTGTTGGCTGTACCCACTTTTTGTCCATGTAGTTCAGCAAAATTTGTTTTGTTTAAAAATGAGACCACTGCATGCTGCACACTGCAATTTTTTTATTGTCCATGAACCAGAAAGCGCTCTGTTAGCATGCTATTTGCTGTTAGCAAAACTCTGATCTGGTCTGATAAAGCACTTACAAACTCATCACGCTGGGTAATTAGGATGCTAGGAATGCTTTATGAAAGTGAGGAATAAGTTATGATTTTAGAAAATTGTGTCAACTAAATACAAATATTTCTATTCATTTTTATATCTTATTAAACATTTTGTATTTGGAAACTGCACGTCTTCTTGCATACCATACTCAACTTTCACTCCCGCATGAGGGGTATGGGCTGATGATGGAGGTGTAAAGTCTATATAAAAGCATTGTTCATCTCTTTTCATATCAGAAAGATTTATCAGAGCCTGAGGACAGCAGGTGTCCCCTCTCCAGTATCCTCAGGACAGATACTGGGACGTCCCATGTCTTTATTACAGTTGCATTGTATTACAATGGTGAATCACGATAGCCATCATTATTTCTATTATAGGCCAGGCTTGCCAAACAGTAGATTTCTCTTCCTGCATTGACATCCTCATAAATGGCAAATTCCTCCTGGTTTTACAACCACATAATTACAGCCATTATATTGTTTACACAAGAAACAAACCTTCACTTTGCTTCTCATTGATTTTATATAGCATTTTAGTCAACTTTCATACCTCACTGCACAGTAATAGTTCAAATTCCTTATAAAAAGTTCTTTCTAGAAAAGGAATTGAGGTTTTAAAGAATCATCAGCACTATAGCAGGTCTCACCCAGGACTAAACCACAGTAGAGTAAAACCTAGAACTGACCCAGGTACATCATGACCAATTAGGTTCTTTCTAGTTTAGATTAGAGGTTTTTGTCTAACAACAAAATAGACTTGCAGATTTGAGTCCAGAAACCCCCTTTATTGTAGTAGCTGGACTTTCCCCATCTTATCAGTATGAAGTATCATACCCCTGCCCCCCTTTTCTCACACACGCACACACAGCAGCCTCAGCAACACACCCTCATCCCAAACCACTATATGTCCAAGTGCTATTTGTTCAGCTGGTACTGGTTCCTCCTCTGTCCCAGGGCAGTGATGGCAGCAGCGTATCCCAAACAGATGTTGTATTTGTGGGCTCTGATTTTTGTCTCTGAGGGTTATAGGTCCTGGAGCAGATTTAAAAGCTTGTGTATTTTTATTACATGGCTCAGTCTCCCATCGATGCTTAAGGGGGAAAGGGCCCGAACCCTGCACTTGTTATGATAATGTCCCCTGAAAATGACTTTTTGTTTTAATTTTGTTTTGGCTTGTATGAAAAGGATTGAATTACAGGAAAAAACACAGGGTACAGGTTTGTGACTTGGTCTGGCTCGAAAAAGTAACTCAGTTTTATGCAAATACAGAATGGTGGCTGTATTTTTACCAGCAGATTTACCAATAATGCTATTCTAACATTTTTAGTATTGTTTTGTTTTTGCATCCACCTAATAACTACTATAGGTGGATGCAAACTACTATATTGCTTTGCAAATCCAGAATGATCCATCCAGCCATAATTCCATTTTCTTCCACCTACCTGGGGCTGGGTCACGGGGGCAGCAGTCTAAGCAGGGATTCCCAGACTTCCCTCACCCCAGACATGTCCTCCAGCTCCTCCGGTGGGACCCCAAGGCATTCCCAGGCCAGCCGAGAGAGTGTGCTGGGTCTTCCCCGGGGCCTCCTACTGGTGGGACATGCCCACTGGTGAGACACGTCCAGGAGGCATCCTGAACATATGCCCGAGCCACCTCAGCTGGTTCCTCTTGACGTGTAGGAGCAGCGGCTCTACTCCAAGCTCTTCTTGTGTGACTGAGTTCCTCACCCTATTCCTAAGGGTGCACCCGGCCACCCTACGGAGGAAACCCATTTTGGGCCGCTTGTATCCGCGATCTTGTCCTTTTGGTCATTTCCCAGAGCTCATGACCATAGGTGAGGGCAGGAACGTAGATTGACCGGTAAATCGAGAGCTTTGTCTTTGGACTCAGCTCCTTCTTTATCACAATCGACCGATACAGCGACCGCATCACTGCAGACGCTGCTCCGATTCAACTGTCAATCTCACGCTGCATCCAGGCGACGTAACTGGCCTTGTTCTAATGCTCATCATGTGGGACTTCTGAACCGTTCTTTGTCTGACCTATCTCCCAGGACCTGTTTGCCATGGGTGACCCTACCAGGGGCACAAAGCCCAACATAGCTCCCAGGATCATTGGGGTGCTCAAACCCCTCCATCACGTTAAGGTGGCGGTTCAGGGAGGGAATCCAGAATGGCATCTCTCTGTATTTTTTATATAGATTGATTTCAGTCTGGTCCCCACTCCCTCCGTTGCAGCTCGAGCCTAGTCAACGTGATTGTGAACTGAGATTCATTTATTTCAGTGACAGAAAATAAAATCTAATTTCTCCCACGTCAGGTTAACAGAGTTTAATATAGTTTTATAAAAAAGACACATACACATTTTTTTCTCACTGTCTGACATGGAATCCGACTAAACTTTTCCTGTTTTAGGTCAATTAGGGTTATCAAAATTATTTCTATTTGCTAAATGCCAGAATAATGAATTTTTTTAAGGCAATTTTTCATTACTTTCTTCAGAGTCAGATGTTTACATACATTTTATTAGTATTTGGTATCATTGACTTACTGTATGATTTCAGTAAAACATTTTGGATATCCTTCCATAAGCTACTCACAATAGTTGGCAGGGATTTTGGCCCATTCCTCATGACCGAACTGGTGTAACTGAGCCGCATTTGTAGACCGCCTTGCTCGCACATGCTTTTTCAGGTTTGCCCATAAATTTCAATAGGATTGAGATCAGGGCTTTGTGTTGGCCACTTCAAAACATTGACTTTGTTATCCTTAAGGCACTTTGTAACCAGTTTGGCAGTATGCTCTGGGTCATTGTCCATTTGGAAGACCCTTTTGTCCCATTTAACTTCCTGGCTGATGTCTTGAGATGTTGCTTCAGTATTTCCACATAATGTTCTTTCCTCATGATGCATCTATTTTGTGAAGTGCACCAGTCCCTCCTGCAGCAAAACAACCCCACAACATGATGCTGCCACCCCCATATTTCACAGTTGGGATGGTGTTCTCAGGCTTGCAAACTTCCCTGTTTTTCTTCCAAACATAATGATGCTAAACAGTTCAATTTTAGTTTCTTCAGACCACAGGACATGTCTCCAAAAATAAGGTCTTTGTCACTGTGTGTATTTGCAAACTGTAATCTGGCTTTTTTGTGTTTCTTTTGGAGTAACGGCTTCTTCAGCCCATGTCAGTACAGTCCTTGTTTCACTGTGGATAATGACACACTCTCTCATCTTCACAAGGTCTTTTGCTTTTGTTCTTGGTTTGATATGCACATTTCAGACCAAAGCACATTTGTCTCTGGGACACAGAACCCGTCTCCTTCCTGAGCGGTCTGATGGCTGGACATTCCCATTGTTTGAACAGATGAACGTGGCACCTTCGGGCATCTGGAAATTACACCCAAGGATGAACCAGGCTCATGCAAGTCCACAATTGTCTTCCTGATATCTTGGCTGATTTCTTTTTACTTTCCCATGATGTTGCACAAAGAAGCAGTGTGTTTCAGGTGTGTCTCTAATTAACTCAAATGTTGTCAATAAATTGATCAGAAGCTTCCAAAGACCTGACATCATCATCTGGATTTCGCCAAATTGTTTAAAGCCAAAGTAATTTTAGTGTATGTAAACATCTGACTTTGAGGAAAGAAAGTATTGTCTGTTCAAATCCTTCACTCATTATTCTGGCATTTAGCAAATAGAAACTGACCTAAAACAGGAAAGGTTTAGTCTGATTTGATCTTAGACAGTAGGAAAAGCATATGTGTCTTTTTATATAGTGTCTGTAAACTTCTGGTTTCAGCTGTATACTGTGGGTTGTTATGAAGGATTATCAGGTGTACAACAAAGTCCAATATCACACAATTCATTCTTACATGACAGCATAGATTGGCTCCTACTGTCTTTGTTATCTTAAATCCAGATGCTACTTCAATTTGTAGATCTTGAACAACTCCTCCTCAAGTCTAGACTTGAAAAAACATCTGTTTGCGTGGACACCTCTCTTTTTTACTGTCTCTTTGCTCGCCGGTGGTCCACATGTCAGCAACAACAGCAGGCACCCAAAAGGACTACACATCCACACCCTCAATGTCCAGCAAAGAAAAATAAGCTTCAGTCTAGTCTTCAACCAGACCAGATAGGCCCCATAAACACATGACACTTGGTTTTGTCAGTTTAGGTTCTTAAGTGCCCACATGAAGACACTGGTATTCTATAGATATTCATGTAGGTTATTTATGGGCTGGATTATTTATCACCTTGGCGACCAAATGTACAGCCTAAGGTTATATTTGTGAGGTGCTGATGTTGACAGACAGTTGAAATCACAGAGGTTTTTTAAAGTTTAGTTTGAAGTGTTCTTACTGTTAGCTTTAGTAAGCCTTTTATTTGCACGTGTCTGTCAAGTTGACTTCTACATTGTTGGTGGATATTGTAATTTAAATTTGACTTTTGAGTTAGATAGATCTACTGTACTGAGTCATTTTTTTCAGTTTTGGGTAATTCCCAAAATAATTATAAGTAGGTCTGATAAATATTATATTGATTTATCGTTCGATATATGTTAGATGGAACAATATTTTTTTGGGTTATTGTGTCAGTGGCATAAATGAGTTTCAGTATTATTGTTTATCATCTATATTTACTTAAGCAATATATTGTGCTTCAAAATTTGTATGCATCGAAACTTGTTTGATGTATTTGCAGCACTAGTTTAAATACGCATTGTTCAAATAAATTCTTTCAAATAAATACTTTGAATGAATTAAATTGTTGCTAGATCCCATTGTGCTTTATATAGCCTGCCCTATAATGTAGATAGTAACTTACCATTTCCCAACTGAATAAGTCAATTGAAATTTTTTGTGCAGTGAATTTGTGCATTTTCTTATTGTAGAAAATCCAAAAATACTGTTTATGGTTGTTTAGCTTTTCACTTCATCAAGCAAAAAAAAAACCAAAAAAAAAAACCAAAAAGCTATACTCAATAAAACGACCTCTATCACCAACATGGCATAGTGCTAGGTGCACTTTACAAAGTAGAAAATCCTTTATTTTGAGCTGCATCCATTATTAAACCCTTTGCTTGAAATATTCATAGGCTTGATGCCTGTGTGTGCAACTTTAGTCATCACTAAACTGTAAACTGCTTTTTGCTATTTTTACTGTAGAGGCTCTCCAGTGTCTGGGCAAAGAGGAGAGTGGCCTACATTCTTGTGGCTCTGAACTTGAGCAGGACTGTCTTCGCATACAGCAGTGTGACATAGCTCTGTCACTTCTGCAGCCGCTAATTTAACAACAGGATGACAACAGCCTTCAGTGAAAAGGTTCACATGGAGAGCTAAGACATAGGAAGGAAATATTCAAATTCAGTGTTAAGGGGAAAATGATAGAGTAATAATAGAAAATAATAGTCATATTTTTGTTGTTGAAATGAATGCTGACTCATAGAATTCAAAAAGAAAGTTTGATTTGGCAGTACTGCTATACACTTACTTTTACCTTGTAGTACTTCTTAAATTGCTTGTACACTGTTGTTTTTTTTTCCATTTAGTGTACTCAATTTGTCAGGTTTTATGTTTGATGCCCTTCCAGACAAACACCATTCATTTATCCAAGTGCTGGACATGAAAAAACAAAAGCTGGTCTGTAAAACGTACTTTGTATTACGAATATACTAAAAACTACTATCATCATTTGTACCAAAAAAATACTTTATGTAACTTTCATATCTTTGTAAATGTTGAAAAGTTACAATTCCTGGTAGTCAGGCAGTTGACCAGGGAGAGCCCAACAGCGCAGCCTTATAGCAGATACCACAGACAAGATAAAATACCAAATCTACAGGGCATAGGCACTCTTTAGCTTCACAGAATAATGAAAAGATTGTAACACCGCTAGCTCTGACTGCTATGCTCTGAATGCACACTGACATCTCTTCTTGTGTCCTGCCATTTCCAAAGCACTTAAGCCCTTAAGCAGCTGTATTCAAACGCTGGACCTACTTTCTCTCCCTCAGCCTTTAAACCCAGACCTTTCCTTTATTTGTCCACTCCGACTACTGCAGGTTAGCTTTTCAAAACAGGGCTGTCGACACGTGAGCTGTGCCCCGTCAAAGAGTGGCAAAGTCTGGCTTCTGTAAAACTGTTGTCAAAAAGAAGAGAAAGGAGGAAGAGAAAGGGAGAGAGGAACGAAAATGAGGTGAAAATGTTTGGTTCCTGGACAGGACAGGCTCAAAATGTTCCGTCCAAGATAGGCATTTCCCTGAGGAGCGGTAAAGAGAAAGACAAACAATCTGGCATGGCTCCTTTTTAGATAGTTCTGCCCTAGAGAGTTTTGAGATAACAAGCCAGAACTTACTGCGACATTATGTGGTTATATTTTGGATTTTTCAAAGTAACAACTTGCTTTTTTGTTAAAATTAGGGGCAAATACTTCATACTTAATAAATGTATGTGAGTTCATATCTTGTCTGTCTATTAACACTGTAGTTACATTAATTCAAAATTCATTTATTTATTTTTTCTGCTCTTGAAACACTGTGTTACAGATCACAAAAATATAAATGATAAAACTTGATGTAACAAGCCAGAAGTAACTATAGTGATTCATTCCAATTGGTTAAAATAATGAAACTAATGTGTGCCTTTTTGTTTTTCTTTCATGTTTCCCTTGACTCCCTCCTGCTATCCTCTGAACATTATCTCTAGGTAAGTAACATGATTTCTATGTGTGCAATGAATCTGTAAAACATTCTGTTCATTTGGCTTATCAGGCATTGCATTATTGTGGTATTACAGCTTTCCCATAGAGACTGCAGCTCACATGGTCCGCTGCTGGGCTGGTCTTAGCAGCCATTTTCATAGGGACACAGAGTTGTAGATAATACAAAGTTATCCTATTTTTGTTCTATACTGACATAATCTTTGGTGTCAGGATCCAGCATGTAGCTTATTCATTGTTGTACTTTTCATGGTTTTGATATCCTCATAAACCCTTAGCATGCAGCCACAGCAAGACACTCAAAATAGTTTTACCAAATCTGCGTGAGAAAGTTGACTTGTACTCTCATAATGTGCTGATTTCTAGGGTGACCTAGAATAGAACGGTAGAGTGTCTTTTTGGGGTGTCGTGGGGCAGAAGTTTGTCTCGTACCCCGTCCCAGCTCTGGTCCTTTAATAAGACATTAATAATTTTGGGGGCAATACTCTTGAGAATCTAGGGTGGACTTATCCCTCTCTGTTGAAACTGAAAGGACTGTGGCTTAGACTGCTCAGTTCTCTGCCTTTCCTCCTGCTGGGTTTTAGTTTAGGCCAGTGCTTCCCAAATGGTTGTACTTGGGCCGAGTGAAGCTGAGGAAATTTTTGCAATAGTGTACAATATAAACTTACTTTTGGCCTAAATCTACTGTTAGTTTTGGTTTTGGTTTATCTTAATTGAGCTTTGGCTCTGATTTGATCTAGTTTCAGTTTCAGACCTGGTTTAGTCCTATTTATTTTGAGTCTGACTTTGGTTGAAGAGTCCTGTTTTAGTTCATTCGGAAATTCATGTTTATGGATATTAACAATGTGCCAAAGGGTTAGTGTAAGCTATGAACTAGTTGTTCCTCCTTCTGGGGTCAAATCAGTTAAGGTTAAGGCACACTTTAATGTCCCCGTAGGGAAATTTGTCATCCGCACAGTGTACCGCAGCACAGTGCTCAAGGATCCATCTCCTTGGTCTTGTTGCTTGTCTTGGTCAAGACTATCTTAACTGGAGGATTTGACCTATTGTGCATGCTTTGGGTTGAGGGGAGAAACCAGAGTGCCTGAAGGAAACCCACCCAGGAGATCGAACTTGTTTGCTGTGAGTGCTTGGCACTCAGCAAAAAAGTCACCACCAAAAAAAAAGGTCACACACTAATATTTGGTTGTTCCGCCTTTAGCTTTGATTACTGCATGCATTCACTGTGGCATTGTTTCAATTTCGCTTCTGCAATGTCACAAGATTTATTTCCATCCAGTGTTGCATTAGTTGTTCACCAAGATGTTGCATTGATGATGGTAGAGTCACACAAAGCCTTCTCCAGCACATCCCAAAGATTCTCAATGGGGTTAAGGTCTGGACTCTGTGGTGGACAATCCATGTGTGAAAATGATGTCTCATGCTCCTGAACCACTCTTTCACAATTTGAGCCCGATGAATCCTGGCATTGTCATCTTGGAATATGCCCGTGCCATCAGGGAAGAAAAAATCCATTGACGGAATAACCTGGTCATTCAGTATATTCAGGGGACTTTTTTTTTGACCAGGCAGTGTATTACTTGGATTACACCTAACCTAGGTTGGTTCTGTTTAAAATATTCTATACTCCATTTTAGATGCACATATGTCGATGTTAGTGTTTTTACTGAACTGTATCTAGTAAGATGGCAAAAAAGTGACGTAAACATTTTCCTCTCCTGTACATGATGGTTGAGCGAGAGCCAGGACGCAGCTCTGATTGTGCCAGTGCATGATGCCACTCTCTCCTCATGCCTTTTCCACTCACACATATGTTGGGTTCCCATGCCTCTTGGGAACACTACATTGACTTGCATTCATTTCCTGGAAACTTATCCTAACCTTAACCATAATTAGTACTTGCTTAACCTAAACCCTACCTTAAACTGTTTCAACTATCATCTAAACCTTAAGATAGAGTTTGTCCCCACAGTGTAATAAATACACACAGTTCAGTCTCCATGTAACTGACCAGATTTGTGAGTTAAGAGGAGGTTTCCATCCCTGTCAGACTTTGCTCTTATTGTCTGTTCCAAACCGCTTCTGTCTTCCCCCTTGTCTGGTTTTGCCTTTTTTCTGTCTGCTGGTTTTGTTGTGCTGAATGTGAGTGATCCAGTAAACCCAGGCACACAGACCACTATTTATTCAGAGGAAATGTAGTGTTGAAAGACTGTAGACTCTTATGTAACAGTCTATAGTCCTGTCCATGAAAATCCGCTCAGTTATGCTCACATCAAGTACCATCCCAGAGAAAATCTAAACTTAGCTACTAAAGTGCCAGCTAGACTGATAAAATAAGGTAATCCTAAAATTAGACTAAACATCAATTAACCCCAGGCTAAACCAAGATAGCACTAAAACAAGTCTAGACAGAGCTAAACCTAGACTAAAACAGATAGTTTTTTGCAAAATCAGAATGGGCATTAGTGTTTGGAGTAGGAGGAGACTAAGGTTCAAGTATATGTTGTTAAAGATGAGGTATTATATTTCTGTGGGTATTAACTGCTAACATTTTTAGATCACCATGTTACCCTTTATTGTTTTGACAGTGCTAAGCCACTCCCCCATCAGAGCGCTATCACAACACAATCACTATACATCCTGCTGCACCTTTCATCAGGTTTATCAAGTTTTGTATCATGCTTGGCCCCTGAACTGACTACTCCCAATAAGACTGAATTCCACCAATAGTTCCACTAGTACATGAAAACACTACAGCATGTGTAATAAGCAGCACATGTTTGTATTTAACAACTTCAGTCACAGTGTGTCCATAACCTTAACAGCTTCAGCACTGACCCGAAACCTACAGCACTTTGACCTTTGGCCTCTGAACCTGTCACATGCCGAATAACTCGATGATGAATGGATAGCTGCATGGAACAGTGGACATGGTCTAGGTGATGCATTTCCAATACTTTGTACTGTCCTGAGGTTGTGCAGTCTGGAGATCTTAATTTCCCATAATCCATCAGAATAGTGGCATCTGGGATGTGTTCACTCAGACAGGATTTTTATAAATGATGTACCGTGTCACTGTGAATGAATCAAGTCGGGATTCATTTAAGCAGCTCCACCCAGGATGAGCAGTTGTTGCAAGTCATGGATAATACATTACATAAGTTTGACTTATTAACAAATTAAAATTGTGACATTAACTTTGCTTGGGTGTTTGTAGTGACCCAGGTTGGGTCAGTAGTATTGAATGACGGGTCACATGCAAAAGATACATTTTCCTACAGGACAATAACTAGTGTGCATGTACAAGTGTTACACACAGTTCTTAACCCCCCACCTCTGAATAGTTTGGTCTAGTCCTGGTGTAGTACCTGGTCTACCCCTGGCCTAGTTTTGGTTTAGACCTGGAAAGCTTTGATAATACTTTAACTTTGAGTAATATCACTGAGTTGAATCACATAATGTTGCTCTTTAATCAAAAAACACTACAGTACTACAATATTTTTCATTTAACACCCTGCAACATTTGTTGAGTAAGGAATACTATTAGGCTTCACAGTGTAGGAGCCAGTGTTGGTATTTGCAAACATTTCTATCATTAATTTGAGTGAATGAAAAGCGTAATGAAGCATGTTGGTTTAGAGGACAAACAGCCTGTTGAAAGATGAATGACCTCCTCTATTCCTTTGTTAGTCTAGTGTGTTTTTTCCTGGCTCTGACCTCGCAGTAAGGTAAACTCACTGGTGCAGTCTGACCACACACAAGTCTTTTGTTGCACCTTTTTATGACGTCCATCTCTTTTCCCATAACACAGGGTCTTCGCTGACAGAGCTGACCACACAAACTGAATTTTTTTTATTACACTCACAGTTACTGCATGTATTTCCAGTCAAGTCTAGAACGATTCTCTCTCCCAGGCCTGTGAGACGAGGAGTGAACAAAAGCATTAGGTCACCAAGGGCACGTTTTCATTTGTTTGACTAATAACCAGGTCTGCACCTCCAGACTACAAAGCTATGGTTTAGACCTGCTTTAGTCCTACACTGTGTTCACACTTGCCCTGGTTTGGTCCTGGTTTGAGCCCAGTTTAGCCCTGACGTAGACTTGGTTTGGTCCAGTACTAGTCCTGGTTTAGTTCTGGTGTAGTCCACGTTCCAACGAAGTGGTTTGTGTGCAAGTGAGAACACACCCCTGGTTTTGTCCTCATCTGGACCCAACTTAGACCTTGTTTTGTTCTGTTAATGGTCTTTGTGATTTAGTCCTGCTTTGGTCTTGGTCTATAAATGTATCTAGATTAGTTTTGGTGGTACTAGATAGTCTTAGTTGAAAGTTACTCAGTTATTAGAAATGTATACTTTTTTTTTTGCTTGAATTGCCCATGACCACTTCCACTTAAAGATGTTCCTGATTTTATCTGCGTAACACAGACTTTACAAGAAGCAAAACCCTAGTCTTCACTGTTCAAAAACAAACAAATAAGACTAATTGTATGCCAGGTGTGTCCTCAGGCTACGGAAACCCAGGCAGGGAGGTCGATTTTGGACACGCCCCTCTCCCCTGCACTCTCCCTCCCCTCTAGCATGGGACCTGCCCACAGAGTGCACTTCGAAAGGTTGGGGGGAAAGCAGAGAACTGAGGCCAAATGCAGCGGGACACCCATTACAATCCAATAGGAGTCAGCTGTGACCCCATAGACCATTAAATGACGCGATATGAGCCTCGCAGGTCTCTGTAGCAAATCAGGAAGACAGAGACGGGGTGCACGCTGATTTAAGAGCAGCACAAATTGTAGGTGTACTTAAAGAAGCAGGTTGTTTGAGATTTTATGGTGTTTTGTGTGTGTGTGTGTGTGTGTGTGTCTAAGGCATAAACACCTCTATTAGCACCACTATAGTGTTTTCAAGTGTTATATAATAATGGCTGTCTTGTGTCAAAATGCTAATATTGTAATGTATATATTTGCATACAGTCCACAAAAAACACAAAAATTTCAAACTTGAGCTCAATACAAAGAAAAAATCCTCAATACTTGATAGCAATTCAATACTAATGAAAACAAGTGCCATTTTTAACACAAAATAATAGTAGTTTCTTTGATCATCTGGTCTTCCACTAGTTCTGTTATATAAAACTGTTCAAGAAAAGTCTTATAATTAATTCTATATTAGTATCAATTAGTATCTGGGTATAGATTTTTTTTTGACCACCCTACCTACCACATTAAGCATCCTTTTGCAACGCCATATACATAGATGCATATAAAACATGATAGAAACATTTTTATTATGAATGAATAATATAATGCTCTTGAAATATTCACATTTCTAGGACAATCATAACAATTATACTTCAAACAACCACCAGGGGGCATAAACCAGTTTGCAGATTTTTAGATTGCTTATAGACCTAGCTTAACCTGTTTTTGGGACAAATTTGTTATTTCATATGAAAAATCGGGTCAAGAGATTTTTAGTTGACTGTTTTTTGTATATATTGTTTTTTCTGTTGTTTTTATAATTTTTTCTTGTTTTTAATTAGTCCATGTTTTTCTCAATTTTCTTCTAGTGGTGCTTGTGATGAAATATTTGCTGCAAAAGTGCTATGCTAAGTGCCCAATGCTGCCTCTCCATTTGCACATAATGGTTCAATAACAGTAATTACTTTTCTACTTACACCAAATCTAAACATTCCAACATGGCAACACTTAATAAATGAATGGTGGCCGGGTTAGTGTGTGATTTTCTCTGGTGTTTACTGATGTTTGCTGACCTCCCAATTTGTATGCTCAGCCAATAATGAGGCGTCTGGAGGTCAAAGGGAAAAGTTCATCAAATTCAGACTTTGACCCTAGGTGACCTTGCTGATGGGGCAAAAACACAGGCCCAAAATGAACTGCTCTGTCTCCCTTGTGGCTGGGAGAGGGACCTATTCAAATGTTCATGGCTCAGCAGAGAGGACCAACTGTTAAACATTACAACTCAAAGTACTATGTATCAAGTATATTGGGTATGGGATTTGGAGGAAAACATAATTGACTTTTTTCTTGGTTGGTTGCTATAAATAAATGGTACCACAAACTAATTCCTCAATAGAGAATGTATAGCTGGTTGCTTACATTTAAGGTTAATTTAAAAAAAAAGTAAAAAAAAAAAAAAAATCACCATGACAAGAAAGCATTTTTACTGTGTGCGGGCTTGCCCCTCTACAGATCTGACCTGTAACTTGGTCTGACAACATCACCTGCTTGTGGAATTAGACAAGTCTTAGCTCCATGGAGATTTTATTGCTTTGCCTAATGTTCCACAAAATGTAATAAAGAGGTGGCAGACCCCCCACCAGAAAAAGTTACATAGTGCACCTTTAATTTATTAATCAGTTTTATGTAATTCATTTCCAATTATCATCATCTGTATAAATATGTTAAAAAATAGCAAGACTGTTTTAATTTCTTGACTTTTTTGTGTTGGACGAGTATTGCCATTCCATGAGGATGAATCACAAAAGTGTACTTGTGTTTCTTTGTTAAAATGAATAGGAAAATTCTAGACCAGTCCACGAAACTGCAGAGTACAATACAGCAGGGGTTTACAACTTGTTGAGTTGTACTGTGGCTTGTTCAAACAAATCATCTTTTAATTGGGACATAATGGCATTGGGAACTCCCAGTTTTCCTGCACAGGGACTTTGATTACTCAGCTCACGTCTAATCGTGTTAGCTCTTTATTCCCACTGCAGGTTTAGAGCTCAGAGCTGTATTCTGTTTGACTTTGACAGCTTTAGTTTTCTCTTATGTGAGGTTAGGAGTTTGGGGGAAATGGAACAACCAGTATCTGTTTTGCATATTGGAAGAATATGAATATGTTGACATAGTATTATTATGTGAAAGAATCCTGGTATTAAAATTGAAAAATCTTGTCTCACAAAAGGACTATCTGACACAATGAAATGTTGGAATGTTATGGTCTCAAGGATGTTAAAATATAGAAAGTAAAACATAAATAAAAAATTAAAATATGAAACATAAAGTAGAGTTTTATGGGAGTGTATCTGGCATCTAACTTGCATATATTTACTATATTTGCATGATTACTTTATAATCATGCAAATATAGTCATGGAAGATTATGATTTACTTTGGTGGTATTAGAAAAAGTACTCATCAAAAGTACAAAAATTTTGTTCTGGAAGAAATAAGAATATTACTTCTATACTTCTAGAAATGTCAATGTGCTTTCTAGGTCTCCGTGGTCTCCCTGTGTTACTTATTCTAGGCCAAGTATGATGCTTTTTATATTAAAACTCATTAAATGCTCTAATGACCTTTTTATCTGACCACTTGAGAGCAGCAAAATAAATTAAGCACAGAAAACTGCTGACATAGCCAAGTTCATTTTAGAGCCAATGGGATCTTTTTCCAGCTAATCCTGGTAAAGACACAAGTGAAGTCAGGCCAGTAAAGCTGAAAGACTAGCTCATGATATATCCAGTTCAAATCAGCTAGCCATCATAAATAACGCTATGTTTGCCCACACTGAGGAATTAAACTTTACTTTAAATGTTTGCCCACACTGAGGAATTAAACTTTACTTTAAATGTGTTTCCAATTTAACTGTTTTAAATCACCAGTTCCATGTCACTATAAACATGTTACAGAACAGAATTGCCTGCTCATTACAGCACTATAAAACATACTGCACACGGAACATTCTTGTAGCTTTACAAAGGAAATGTACGGGAGCGTGCCAGACACTTTTACCACCGTTTTGCCCAGATTCAACTCAGGGTGGGTAATCATATATGTGTAATTTTCTTGTTGTATTTGTTGTGTTGATCAAGCGGAGGCACTAAAATAAAGCATATACGATTAAAAATATCACTTTCCAAAATGGTGTGGTAACAATAAGTCTGCGTTCACCTGATTTAGTCCTGGTTTGAACCCTGTTTAGTCCTTTTCAAATCCTGGTTTAGTCCAGGTTTGGTTTTGACATTAGTCCCAATGTGAAGTTTGCAAGCATGAATGTACTTATACTGCAATGTCATGAAAGCATAATATCAAATTATTGTGCACTGAAAACTGTTGCACAATTGCACACCAACTCTTTATGGCTAAATTGTCTGTTCATGATTAAAAAGCAAACAACATATCAATGGATTACAGTGCAATGAAAATTTAACACCATTGCCATAGCAGTTGATTATTCAAAACAACATATTACATGTTTTGAAGGGAAAAAAGTCCTCAAAATACAACCTATAAACAGGAAGCTGAAAACCATGAATAGGCCATAGATTGCCTTAGCTTTGTTTTGGTCTGAACATTATACAGACAAGGACAGACAGTTTGAGATTCTGGTCTATTTGAGATTCCGGTCTATTTTCAACCTGCAAACACAAAAACTGATTTACCCAAAGGATAAAAACCCCAGCCATAAACAAAGTAATGTGTCTACTCCATTCAGTGTAGTGAAGAGTGCAGTGAGCGTCACACTGGAGAAACTAAACAGCTACTCCATAAGAGAATGTACCAACACTGTCGTGAGGGCTCCTCTGGACCCCAGTCTGATGTACATCTACATCTCACTAAGAAATGGTTTGAAAGGGGAGTTAAAGAACCTATTTTTGTTAGGAAAGATAATCCTTCCTTGAACAGGAATGAAGCCTTAGACATCTCTCCCTCATCTATAGCTCCATCCTCATACCCAAAGCAAACAAAAGAAACAAAGAGAACAATAGATATAGCCAGGATGCCAATAGGTGTGTAAGCGCCCATTAAGGGTTGTAGGAATAGGCTAATTATGACTCAGGCACAGTGCACACTTAGTGTGGCTCAATAGACCTAGCCTACAAACAGAAACTGTAAACAATAGCTATTTACATTTTCAGTGTAGTTAGCCTCTCCCTTCAGACAGATATAAGGCAGTGTCCATCAGTAATCTGACCAAAATTGAAGAAGTGGCTTGGATCTGCAGCAAAACATCTTCATTCCTACAACTTTCTTGTCTAGTTGACAGATTTAATTTTTGGCTTTTACTGTAAGCACATTTATACCAAAAAAGTACATTTATAATTGTTTTTTATGTCTTTCAAATCACAATTTAAATATTTTCTTGTATATTCATCTCCTACACATAGATTCTCCTCCCCCTTGTTTTAGTGAGAGTGGTGCATGTGCCTGTTACTTGATATGGTGCACTGGGGCAATTTGGAGATGGGACATTGTATTTCAAAGACAAGCACACCGGGTCTATGCACTTTGTTGTGGTAATGTGAAGCAGCTGAGAAAGCAGGCTCTGTCCGGACAGCACTCCTCGTGGGGGTTCATGTGCTCAGAAGTGTGCCAAGTGCTGCAGTTAGTCCGAATGGAAACAGGGAAAGTGAAGTCTACTTTGTCAATTTGAATTATGGCCTTATCAAAGCTAATTCTAAATTCATATATTTACCTATAGGTATTAGTCTCCTGCTGTAGATCATGTTGCTATCCATAAATTTAAGAACATCATAATAAGTTGTAATTATAGTAGTTGTATCTGAACTTTTTGCAGGTTGCTGGTTTACCATAAGTTCCACAAACACAATTGTTTACTTCACAAGACACATCAGAATATCAGTAATAACTATTTCAGACCAATTTTTTCTTTCTTCATACATTTCCAAAGGATGCACAACACATTTGATCTTCCACTAGTCTGCCCTAATTTTGGTAATAACCAATTTGTGCTTTCTTATCCTGTGCTTCATAATCGCCTAATCCAATATAATCTGTCCCTAGAACCAAGCTCCTATTGTGTGATATTGCCTCTTGATTTATAATAGAAATGCAGCGATATCTGATGGGCATCCCCTCACTCACTCCAGCACCCTAAATCCCAGAGCAGATGGGCCCTCATCCAAACATCCAAACATCTCGTCCTCTGTGCAGTGTACCGTACACAGGGTTTCCATAGCGGAGCTGCTGCTGTACGTGTGTGGGCTGCTCCTCTGCCAACAGCAGCTTATGTGGTGACGTCCCTCAGGAAACCTAGTCAGACAGAATTGAATGAATTGTATTAAAACAACAGTAAGTTTAACCATCTGCATCTCAAATGCATAAACAACAATAGCACTACTATCAGGGTTTTCCATGGAAATTGAAATCATAGTCATTTTAACAATATGGGAGATGAGATCAGATTTAACTTGGTCAAAATAAAGATTTATTCTACACTGGTATGGGGTTGTAAGTGTAAGTTCTATCAATTTACAAAATAGATTGTATTTTCTTTATAGCTGCCATGTAATGATCCTGGTGCAGCTCTGATATGAATTTGTTATTTATCCTTTGCTTATTGGAAAGTCCCACTCTGCTTCAGATTATAATATAATAATACAACTGTGCCATTGGTGTAAATGAGAAAGGTTCTCCTGGATAAATGAAGGTTAAAGTGTAACATGCTCCTTAAATTAGCAAATGTATATGAATGTCCCATTAGTTATTATGAGTATCAGGTTAAAAAAAGTAGAACTTTACCAATTCACAGCTCAATACAAAATGTTGTATTATTAAATTGGTCCATGAGCTCTGTTTTAAGTCATTATTCAAACCAATTCGAAAGTATTTAGCTGCTATTTGGAAGTTTATATAGAACATGTAGAGTAACAAAACTACCCACTGTGAGAATGACCTTACTCCATGCCCATAGTAGCTCCTCTCCTCACCATTGGCCCTGATGGAAATGAGCAGAAGCAGACTGGAAAGTCCTGCCCATGAAAATGAGACATTTAAGTCTGTGGGGATATGTTTTATGAGACTATAAACAGCAGTGAGTGAATTTGACCCATTTTTATTTTGAACCATTAATTAAACATTCAGACAGATCAGGAAGTTGCTGGTGTGATTACAGCATGCAGATCAGTGGCCCTGCAGGCTGTTCTCTCCCCCCTCCTCTTACCCTCCCTTTCCCAGCATTCCACAGTGAGGTCACGGGACACACCTGCTGCGGCTCTTCAAAGCCCTAGGTGAGCTCCGGCAGGACGTCCCGGGAGGTATGGCTGCCAAAATACTATGTTCTTCCCCATGGTGGATTTGTGACTTATTGACCAGGGTGAGGTGTGCCGTTGGCAAAGGAAATGTAGTCAGCATTTTACTGCAACTGTAAGCAATATACTGTATTACCAGGTGCACAGATATAAATCTGCGTGCAATAAAAATCAGAAGAATAGTAATGATCTGCTGAGACAGTTGGGTGTTTCTGACAAGACAAATACATTTAAAACTATAAATGTTCAGTATTTGTAGAAATATGCTGAAATTACTTCACTAACCCAGCCAACATGACATAGTAGAGCCCATGGGTTTAACCACTCACAGCCCATGCACACTTGGCCAACATATGCCCCATATGCCCCATATGCCCTACCCATATGGGTCCTTGTTTGGCAAACCCAAGTGGACCCACTCACCGCCCATGTGAAGCCCACACTACCCAGACATAACAATAAGGACTGATGAGGACCCAGCCAACATTGTTTTATGTGCTCCTTTTAGAAAAACAGAGTAACATTTGAAAATGTGATGTTTGTTCACGAAACAGAAGTGAAAGTAAAAGGAGACAAGACTTCTTGGAGTGAGTGATGCTGGACATTTGTGATGCTCTTCAGCAAATGGTTGAAAGAATGTGACATTGGACGTGTTTATGGCTGATTGTGAAGTGCCCCTCACCATTTGTAAACCCACATCTCATACCCCCTGTGCTCTCTGTGATGTCTATTCAGTCCAACTTTTTCACTGCAAAAAGTATATTTTCAGATTACTTGAGAATATTATTAGCGTGATTTGTTTTCAACACATTTCTTCTTATATAAAGCTAAATGGATAACCTTTATCATTTAGGCAATTTAATACGAGTGATGAATCTAATGGATTATATTTCTTTAATTGGTTATTGTGAGAATATCAAAAGCCCACTCACTGTAACCAAAATGTCAGAAAACAGTCAGTATTTAAAGTGGGTTTTCATTTACATTCACATTGCACATTTGAGTGACCAATATGAAATCTGGCAAGTGACTGTATATGGCTAATATTGACTCCCAATAACCAAATTTATTGCATCCCTTCTGTACCCGGTCCAATCAGCTCTTCAAGTCCATAGCTCCAACATTCAGAAGGAAGTGGGCTCTATCGGATTAACCACAGTCTGGTATTATTGTTCCCATGTCTCTCCTCTCTACTCTGTGTGTTCACTAATCACAGCTCAGATCCCAGTCAGCAGCAGGACACACAACACTCCCAAATGCATTGTGTTTTTGGAACTATTACTTTCAATATGGACTGGAGATTTCTGGTTCATATTTTGACTTTTTGGAAGGCAAGGTGAATGAGGTGTTTTTAGAGGGATTTCATCTGTACTTGATTGGGTGAGTCGCTTTCACTTTCACGCTCACAGGTTTAAATGTATTAAGCTGCATATCAAAGGAGGATACAAACAGCTATTGTACTGGAGCATTTTCAGGCAAATCGAGCATTTTCATGGCTGAGATTTTACTCCAGATGCCCTCCCTACACAACTCTATCCTATTTATCCAGGTATCAGACTAGCAAAATGAAATACCTTTTCTGAATATTCATATATGTTTTAATTATAATGAACTATTATACGAGTTAATATCTACTGCTACTACTACTGCTACTTTGTCTCTACTATACTAGTAGACTACTGTACTACATTCCACTATCCTCCACGTTGTGGGTTAAGCGGTCAGGTCACTACTGGTTGTGCGGTTTGGATTAGTAAGTCTATGCACTCTTCCTGTATTGGACCATATAAACAGATTAATGGTAGATGTGGTTGAGATAGGGTCGGGCCAGACCATCTGTAGCTGCCTGAGGGGGGCTGGGGTAGGGTTGTGGTGGGCGGGGGATACAGTAGGACAGGGGACAAACATTCAAACATGGGATGGGACCAGAGGGGAGGGGGAGGGAGTGGGCAGATGTTTTAGTGGGGTTGTGTAGGTCAGTATGACAGTAAAGCCATTGAAGACATGTCAGAGGCACGCACAGGCATTGAGCTCTGGTGACAGGAAGCAGCTAATGCTAAGGATAAGAGATACAAGTTTGTTATCATGGTCCTGGGATGCTGTCTTATACTCTCCTCCCAAGGTAAAGCTGCTCATAAATATTTGACTATAATGTACTTAAAGTGTAACACATATGTTTGTATGCCACTGGAAAACAAGTGATAATATATTGTAAGCATGGCTATTTTCCTAATGTGAGCAACACATGTGTAAGACTAAACCAGGACTAAAACCAGACTGAACCATGACTAAGTTGAAAATGCTATAGAGATATTTTGTAAATTACAAAATCCAAAAGAGAACCATACATTTCCATAGAGTAGTTATTATAAATCTATTGTACATTTTCCTTCTCTGTCGTCAGTACATTCTTAGCAGCCTCACCGAAGCATGATTTAATAGCTGACATCTGTAGTTGTGTTTCCCAGGGCGCTTCTAAATTGTAGGTGTGTGCGCTAGAGTGTCAGTTGCGGGTGAGAAAAAGGTTTGGATCTGGCTGGCTCCTGTCTGGGCCAAGGTGGAGTAAATTACAAGGCTGAGTGAGGCTGCAGTCTGGATATGAGGCTTTTATCCCTCAGCTCTATGGTCTGGGCTCTGGGCTCTCTGCGGGGGCCTAGTTGTGACTTGTGGCCTGCAGCATTACTGGCACTGAAGGCAGATTTTGGGGGGTTGACCCTGGTGGACATAAGGAGGAAATCTTGATAGTGTGTCAAAGAGGAGGTAATAGATATGACACTCATCTTGTGACCGATGGTCAGATTTTGGTCAGACTTTGCTTCAAACTGTATGTAGTAACTTTTCTGCGACCACCTTGTTTCCGTGGAGACACCTTGTTTCTAGGCAGAGCAATATCTCTGCCTAGAGTTCAACATAAACATATCTATCTTGCATTTATTCACTTACAGGTGTCTTTATTGCTCAAAAGTTTAATGTTATAGGGTGTAACATTCCAGGCAATGGAGTAACGTTTCCATGGAGACAAACCAGAAAAGTTATATATGAGTTTTATCTTTAGCTGAAGCCACAAGAAAATGTTGAGGCTAAGAACTGAGAAAAAAATTCCACAGAATATTATAAGGCACACATTTAATCTTGCAATTATAAGACACATTGTCTAAACCTGGACTGAACCAGGTAAATGCTTCACTTGAGAAACTGAAGGCTACAAAATCTCTAAAAACGTACAAAAAGTACATAGTTCCATCATTACTACACAATATTGATTAACTGCTCTTTTCTCAACTTGTAATGTGCTGTTTCATAGCTTGGCATATTGAAGATCCGTCAGGTTTGAGTGTGGAGAAAAGAGAAAGTGGATGAGAGTCATTGGACCAGACTGGAACGTGTTTGATTTTCTTGGCTTCAAACAGTTTGGGGGACCAGCTGACGCCTGCTCTTCTCTTTAAGTGCGTCCACATTTGAAAACCTCACTAAAGACTTTTAATGGACTCTTTAGATTGTCCTCTCATTCAAACGTTTTCAAACGTTTGCCCACAAGTTAAAAAGTATGAAGCATCATTTTATCAGCACAAGTAGGCAGCAGCTGCAGTGGTGTGTTGTTGCTGTTGCTGATGTCAGATGGCTTTCTAGTTTACTCAAGTCGTTGTCACTCACAAAAGGGCCAACAGTTCACCTCTCAGCAGGAAGACAGAGACACGGGGTTGAATCTGGTAAACAAGGACTCAGGAGTTTTTAAACATATTCCAAGTCACACACTTGGCCTTCTCAAAGTTGTATTTAGACTGATTCGTGCATATTCAAATCATCTTGATTCTCCTGCAGTCGAGGCGTGATTGCTTCGAAAAAACCCTTGTTTTTACCGACCCCCGTACACGCCCACTGCTCTGTACTTTTTTTTTCTTAATCAATGATACGAGAATAGCATACTGTGTAAGGGCAGGCAGAAATCAGCACTGCAGTTTTCAGCCAAAATAAGCAGATTTGATTAATATGGCAATTTAAACTATGAGCCACTGGTGTCATAGATACCTACCGGTACTTCTTTAACATTACAGTGCCAGATAATTTCTTGAGAAAAATGTCTGCCTCTGAATTTGAAGCAAAAATTATTTCTGGTGGTCCTGCTTTTAGATCGAGACAGAATCCAGAGCGTGTCAGAACAGGTCAGCAGGTCAGCCTAAGTGTTGACAAATGTCTCTAGGGTTTGTTTTTTGGGGTTTTTTTTTTGGATAAAGTCTGGTCCTTTTGCATAGCTGATAACTTTTGTCCTTCTGGGGATTTCACGGCACCACAGTACTTGGAGTTTGGTATGCCTTTCACTAATCCCAAGTCCTTTAATAGTAAGGAAAGTGTTGTTTTCAATGTAAAAGTGCTGCTTGCGGCTGCTGCTCTTTAATAAACAAACGTAAGGGTATGACCTGAAGCAAACGTGACTAGAGGACAAACAGAAGGACTTTGCTGGTCAGAGACAAGTGTAGAAAAGTCCCACTGCACAGAGAAAGAGGACAGATGTTTGTGTGTTTAGACAAAGGCTTAGCTGTGTTCCTCAAGATGTCATCCCAAAACATTGTCTGGGAGATTAACTTGTGTGCTTTCTTGTTTGATCTGTCACTTAAAATTAAGCCCCAAGGAGCCGGTGCAGGCTAAAAAAAAATGTTTAAAAAGTTGGAATTTGGGGAGCTGAGCAAAACCTCCATAATCAATAGGGAAATGTCTGCACCTTAGAGGCAGATAATAATCCAGTAATTGTTGATCTTTTAACGTTTTATGCTTCCACAGGCGTGTTGGTGCAGGATATGCACTGATATACTACATAAACTTACTCTGTCCTGGTTCAGTCCTGGTTCTGGTCTGGATTAGCTTCCTTATGTGTGCTTCCTGGTTGAGACCCTGTTTAGTCCTGGGTTAGTTTTAGTATAATTGTACCTTTATTTCATTAACTTTAAGGTTCTTGAACATTAGTGAAGTACTACCACAAGCTTTGGTTTAATTCAATTTGCACTTTGCAATTTGCTGGAAAAAACACAATTGGAAATCCAAACATCTTCTTTACAAATTAGATTTTCCAACTACACGTGCGTTTGCCAGACCCCCCACATTAGAGGCTACATTATGGTTAAAGTAAGTGCAGTGTGAAACCTGAGGAGATCTGAGGAGGCCACAGGGATTAGCCTGGACACTGGTCAGACTCAGGCTCATGAAACTCAGGCTCAGGTTACATTAAAGCTGATTGTGGGACCACAGGTAAAAGTGTGTACCATGCATTTCTCCCATTTGTATTTACTGAAATAGTGCACTTTGGTCAGCTATAATATGGCAGTAGGTGTGATAGTAGTGACAGTGTGATTGTAGCATTGGAAGTAGTAATGATGATTATATTAGTCATTCTTGAGATGCGTCCTACTTTTTCAAGGAGGTCCTTTTTTGATGGGGTCCTTGTATTTGCTCTGTTCACATCTCTTTTAGTGTATTCATAATTGTGTTGTGTCCTTAAGCAAGACATTTCACCATACCTAACCTATAATGAAGTTTGTGTTATTGTGTTGGATGTGCACAGAAAGGAGCCAGCCCCTTTTTTGTTAGGCTGTCCCAGGATGGCTATGGTTCTGATTCAGTTCATGACCCCAGAGTGTTCATGCTACACTATGGCATTCCCAGCATGTGCATAGGCACTGTTCCACTGTTCCAGCTTCAGTATTCAGAGTTCAATTCCCAGCAATTTTTTTTCCACCAACAGGTCCTAACCTTTTTAACTTTTCTTTCTTGTTCTTGTTTTGACAGCTGTGTCTAACCTGGATGTGGAGAGTAAGCTGACGACACATTTCCAGGCGCCCTGGCATCAGCAGAGAAACGTCTTCTACCCAAACACACGTCCAGAATGTCTCGTGGAGCTGCACAGACACGCCAACTTCAGCCTGTGGGCTCTGCACAGAGGTACCACACATAATCCAAATACATTATATTTAACAATAAGTTTTTATTTTCACTCCTCTTAATCCCATTGGTATTTGAATTTTGGAAGTGGTTCCCAAAGCCAATGTTACTGCAATTGTGGTGTCACGCCGGCCTCTAGTGGCTAGATAGTGTTATTGCAATCATATTTTTTATTTTTTATTTTTTTTAGATATAGATATCAAGTACTTCAGCTTTAAATATGGCATATATAAGTGTTTCAGAAAAATGTGTTTTGTTAAATTTGAATTTGAAACCATTAGATACCAAAATTTTGCATGCTACAAAACGCTACTCATGAATAATTGTAAATGTTGCCTTTGAGTACTTTTGACAAATCGTAACAAAACCAAAAACACACACTGTTTCACTGAGAAAATGATCTTGTGTTTAACAAAATAAAGTAGTAATTTTGTATTTCTATTTCCCAGATCACGAGCAGAGGCGAGCCGACAGCAGGGAGCGCAGAGTCACCATTTCCATCTCAGCACTGCCCCCGATGCCCCTGTACCCCTCCCCAAACATTTCCAAGAAGCACTCCAATTTAACCACGGTGAGAGGACTAATCACCTGTTTTGTGGATAAGGAAATAATGCTTACTTTTCAGCAGAAGACAAGAGTATCTGTGTATATATGTTTTTGATTACTATAGAAACAAATTTTAAGTAATAAGTTAATTTATAATTGTCCTTCAAGCACACACAGAGAAACGTTAAAGATGCATCCACTCAGTTTACTCAAAATCAGGTAAAACTGCAATACTAAATGTGGGCATGAAACCATATATCATCAACCACTATTTGTTTTTATCATGTATTATATTTTGCACACACATTGCTGTTGTTATGCATTTAAATCTCTATTCGTGTATGGTCTGTGTACTGGCACATGTCACTAGATGTATTTTATAAGTTAGAGAAAAATCTGTCAAGCTGTCAAGTTTTCTTACTGATATGGTGATTTCAATTAGAATCTAACCCCAATGGAACAAAAATGCTCCAAAAGTGAAATGTTTTCTAATGCTAACTTAAAATTTACTGTTATTTGATTATTTTATGTGATTTGATTGTTATTTATTGTATCATATTTATTCATCATATCACATTAAATTATGCTATAGTAAATGTATATATATTATTGACATGTGCCTATTCCTCCATTTTGTATGTGTCATTTATGTTGCCCTGTTTTGTGTAGTTCGAATCCACCCGCTCCTCCTCCCCCACCGAATGTTGTCGCCTGTCCCCCTGGAGCAGAAAGGTACAGGCCCCTCCCTCTTCTCTCCTACTGGCCCATCCTGGTGGTCACCTCTGCTGTGTGCTCCTCCTAACCTGGGTTTCACAACTCCATTCAAACTCTCTGTTCAGAATCTTTTTACAAAGGCATGCCTCTGTCCTAGCCATTATTAGTTTTTGCTACTCTTTTAGTATAGGTTAGTTTTATTTCCGTAGCAGAGTTCATGAAAAGGTTTGCTCTATATCAAGAATGCTGTGGCTACATACAGTGGTTTCAATAATGACAGGCTCCACATTTACAAAAGAAAATGCCTATGATTATCCACAATACTTCTGCGCTCCAATGGGAAAAAAGAACACACACAAAAAACAAGAACTCTTATCTTACTTGATCAAATCTGAAATATGTACAAACATATTATCAAACATAGCTTATATTTACAGAAAAGTATTTGTTAATATAATAGTTGTAGTAATAGCAGTAGCTGTGGTGAACATAGCAGGGGTGCAAAAGTATTGGTGGTACAAAAGTGCCTTTTGAAAAGTCAAAACTTTATATACATAATGTAGTAACCAAATCTAAAGATATGCACAGTAATATGCATATTGAGAACCAGTTAGCAGTATTAGTTTTAAGAACAATATATCATATGATTAGCATTAATATAGGTGCAATATCTATATTTAGTCAAAGATCACATTTTGAAAAATGAATATTGTAAAAATACTGGTAAAATAATGTATTTTCTTCTTTTTTTCTGAAGAAATACACTGATAGTGTAACATCTCCATCATCAGTGAGACGTCATATTATATGTTTGTATATGTCTATAATTACCCAAAAGTCGTCTGCGCTGTAGTCAAAACTTCCAAAGAGCTCCTATCTTGCCCTAAAGCTGTTGACACTAAATATATATTGTGTGTGCAAACAAACACCAATTCTTCCGGGATTACTCTGTTATTTCAACATCCAATGGTCTCAGTCACTTCTCATCAGATGCCTCTTTTATGCCCCTCAAAAACAGATCAGCTGTGAAATGCCCTTCCTTTGATTTTCTTCCACATGTCAGGCCTGAAGTTACCACGGAAACCGGTTTCTTTTGTGGACCCCTGGGTTTTTGTCTGGGTCTCATTGGCTTGCTGGGAACTGTGAGGACAAAGGCTTGGAGAGTTGGTTTCTAAAATGGGGGTGGGTTCGCTGTCAGTAGAAGGTGGGAACATAAGATTGAATCGCAGTTTCACATGTGTTCCACTTAACTGTCGGACTCCCAAGGTAAGCTCTCCAATGGTTTTAACGATATTACTTTTTTGGATTGTGTGCTACAGTGTTGCGGCCTAGTGTCTCAGGAAACCAGTGGAAAAACTTTGAACTACTTTCCAGAGTCGGAATATGTGTGTGGATTGATACTAAAACCAGGAATGCTTTCTGCCAAATATTTCCGGAGCTTGCTGGGTTATTATGTGCGGACTAAGGCAGACAGGGGTGCCAGACATTATTGGGGAGTGAGCCAAGCTCAAGTTTACAATCTGACGCATTGTGACTAGAGACTTCTGCTGAAGAAGTGGCGCCTGCTTTATTTTGGTTGGCTGCAGTTAATGATGTGTAGGAATGACATACATTTCTTAAACATTTGTTTGTTGGTTTTAATGCATCTTGCTGTATTTCTACTATTATTTTAAAGTAATGTTACAAGCTTTGGCCACTCTGTGCAATATTATTATTTGTTGTATTATAAGTTTCGGTGATTTGAAAAAAAAAAAAAAAATTCTGCCCTGGATTGTTTATGTGTACAATTTGATTTAAAAACCTCCAAATGTGCACCTTATTTTATGCTCTGTCTCATTACATGCAAAACTAAACATAGTATATAAGATATTTACCCAAAATACTTGACTAGTTTTTTCAATAACTACCCAAGAGCTGAGTGTTATTTCCTGTAAAGTTATTATTAGTTACTCTCTTAACCTTCACCTGTTTGTACAATGACATGAACTTTGATTTTACATTTCAGATTTTCCATATTTGCATGTGGTATTGTGCATGTTTCTGTCTTTTTATTCTGAAAAGCATGTTGTTTATTTCCATCACTATTCAGACTGACACAGTGTGAAAACTCAGCTCCTTGAATAGGACACTTGTATTGATTTAACATTCAATGCAGAATCCACCACAGATTAAAACATCATCGATCTTACGCCTCAAGCATCTCAATTTCTCCAGTTTGGTCAGAGCTGCACATTGCGAGAAATATATGCAGTGATTTTAGCAATTTGATTGGTGTTTATAGACTTTTTTCCTGCATACTGTAAAGCAACAAAATAATTTATAAATAATCTTTTGAAAACTGAGGCTATATTAAAACTTACCAAACACTAAAGCAGTTTCAAGCCAGGTTTAAACCATGTCACAGCATGATTAAAAGATTAAACCCAAGACTAAAACTAATTACTAATTACTTAAAAATTGACTTATATTTACTTTACTACTTAATTGCACTTGCCCCCATACAAATACTAAATAGCTAAGTACAACTGTAACATTTTGTGCAGCCATAATCCTGGCTCTTAACACTTGATCCTCTCTGAAGCTGAGATGACACTGTTAGCTCCTGTAACTAGCCTCACACATGCTAACCATAAATATCCATCTGTTCCAGGCCACGCCCCTTGACCCCGACAGTGACGGGGTTGCCCTGGGTCACCGCTCTAAGTGTCCCATCCCTAACATCCCCACCACATTGGACAAACAAACTAACTGGAATAGAGCCCTGCCACTGCCCACCCCAGAGGAGCGCATGAAAACCAACTCTCAAGTCATCAACTCGTGCATCATACCCATTAATGTGACCGGTAAATGCTAGTATTTAATCTAATGGGCTGAAAGGATTCCTGTTTATCATTTTAAACAACTTATAGGGGATGCCATTCAAGTGGTAATAACAAGTAAAACAAAAAAGTTAGTATGGGTATAAAATTCATAATTCAATTTAAAGCTATTTTAAATTTATAAATTTATAGTAGTAGTAGTAGTAGTAGTAGTAGTAGTAGTAGTAGTAGTAGTAGTAGTAGTAGTAGTAGTAGTAGTAGTAGTAGTAGTAGTATCACTGTGCCATAATGCCCACACCTAAAATGTGTAGTTGCATTCAGAATTTAAAGTAACCTAATTTTACTCTAATAGTAGTAGTAGGAGTAATAGTAGGAGAAGTTGTAGGAGTAATAACAGCTGAATTAAACTTCACAGTTGAATACACAGAAACAAGACAAAATGTTATATAGTATTGAGTGGCTTGGGTGAAGTAATAATTCTAACTAAATGCGCCGACATCGCTCTGTAAAATCATGCAGGATTTGCAAGTCATGCTTTATGCCCTGTTAACCTGCTTTCTCACGCTCCAATGGTCCATCTTCTGCAGGACGAGGCAGGGCGCTGTGACATGAATGCAGATTAGCTGTGTGTTCAAACTCTTGAAAGGGCTTGCCTAACATTATTTATCCTCATTGATTCGAATTAGGAGAGCTGTATGCCAAAGCTTGCTGGGTCAAAGACAGTTTAGTACAAAAAATGCACATTGTAAGCGAATGATTGCAATTGCTATGGTGTCGAAAAGCCTGACCTGGTATCACATGATGGTCATAAAGCATGGGGAGGGAGAGGAAGAGAAGCTAGCAGGGAGATATCTCAAGTAAAGTCCCTTTTAAAACTTTTACTGGGTATTAATCTGCAGCTATTTGAAGATCTGCACTTGATCGGCATGTCTTCATTTCACTAATTCTCCTCAACTCCAAATATTTAGCTTAGTTCGACAGTTTTATCATTTTCTCTATGCTGTCTAATGGCGAAATCTAATTTTACACATCCAAAAATGAGTAGTGAGTGAGTAGTGAGTAGTTTTATATATGTGAGAGATGTAAAGGAGGAGGAAGGGCTGCAGTTGCCTTCAAACAAAGATTTCTCAGATGTGCTGTGTGTGTTGCAGGGGTTGGCTTTGACAGAGATGCTAGTGTGCGCTGCTCCTTAGTTCACTCGCAGTCTGTGCTTCAACGGAGGAGGAAGCTGAGGAGACGAAGAACTGTGGCCGGCATTCCCAGACAGGTGCAGCAAGAGTTAGGTATGTACCACACGCACATGCTTACAAATTATACTATGGTGCTTTGTTATTAACATTTTTACACAAAAGTGCCAGGAGAAGTTTCAAGTACATTGTTTGCTTTCTTAACATTGTCAGTTGTTGTTGTTTGTGCAGGTTTTTATATAATTATACACCTGGTTGCAGATTACATCATGTCATGCTACACAATAAACCATATTGTCAAATGCATTCAGAGAGCCTAACTTTCAAAGATGCAGTGTCCAGCTCACGCTGTGAGCGCAGCTGCAGTTTGCCTACTCATCATAAGTGTGTTTGACGCAAGCAGTTATTCAGGGCACCTCTCTAACACACCGTACTTCTACCTCTTGTGCTCTCAGCGTTCTTCTCCTCTGCCGACTCGGACGACTCACCGGGATCTCGAGAGGGGGCAGTGATCGTCCATGCCAGTGCGGATGCCACCCCCTCCACAGAGGGACTAAATACTCGGGATTCGGGCTGTCAGACCGAAGACTTCCTGGTGTCTGGAGCTCCGTCCTGGAGGCACATCAGGGCCCAGAGAGGCCAGGCCCTGTCCCTGTCCTACTCCGCGGGGAACATCTCCTCTCTGCGCGACAGCACTGAAAACATGTTCGCTGGATCTATGACCGGTCACCTGCGCACCCGTAGTCTGCCCCGGGACCCCAGCCACCTGCTGGACAACAGGCGCCATGGCAGTGATGAGGAGCTGTCTCCTTACGAAGGAGAGGACTTTTTATCAGCTGCTGCAGAATTCAGACTGAGCGCTGAGGGCGGGAGCTCCGACCCTCAGTCCCTGTCCAGTCTGCAGTATAATCCACTGCCAGATAGTCCTGAGCGGAGCTGGATGGAGCGAACCCACGCAGTGTTGCCCAGAAAGAGTGACATGGGCAGCTGTGAGATCTCTTCCAGTTCAGACACCTTCAGCAGCCCAGTGCACTGTGCCGCAGCGGGGCTCCACGGGCCCATGGACCATAAGGACGAGCACCAGTCCTCCAGCGGGAATTGGAGCGGCAGCAGCTCCACATGTCCCTCCCAAACCTCAGAGACTCTGCCCCCCGCCGCCTCGCCGCCCCTCACAGGCTCCTCCCACTGCGACTCTGAGCTCTCTCTAAACGCAGCCACACATCACACAGATGACCCTCTGGACCACTACCACGGCCTGAGGTCCCAGAGGGCTGGGTCCTTCTCCTCCACAGCCATGGACATCCTGGAGGAGGCAGGGGTGGGCACTCCAGTGGGCAGTGACTGGGGCTATTCTCAGACTGAAGCCCCCTGTCCCCAGGACTTTAGCCCTGAGCCAAACCCAGAAAGCAGCCTGGACTGCCCCAGCTTCACTAGCATGGCCACGTGTGAAAGCAGCTTTTCAGACAAGCCCCTGTCCGAGAAGGCTGACACTGTGTCACACTACTCTGTGGACACTGAGGGCTACTATACCTCCATGCACTTCGACTGTGGGCTCAAAGGCAGCAAGAGCTTCACCTACAACAGCTACGCAGCTTCTGAATACAGCCTCTCGGAGGTCGGGGGGCATATGACCTTGGGCCGGCGCTGCCTGTCTCTGAGGAAGAAGAAGGCCAAGCCGAGTCCTCCTCAGAGGAGTTCATCTCTCAGGAAAATCAGCAGTGCGAGTAATCTCCAAGAGCACAGTGAACCAAAGATCAGCTGTGGGCAGCAGCCGCCTTTATGCTCTAAAGAGAGCAGGATGCAGCTGGCTCTGTCTAGCTCCTCGGGGCACATAGAGCCCTCTCTATCCCGGGAGTCCCTACAGCCCCTGGAGCCTCTGGAGGTGTGGGATGGCTGCAGTGAGCTGCCTGACCTGGGCATGTTCAGCTCCACAGACGCACACTCGTTTAAAGATGAAGGAGTAGTACAGTCAGACTATGCAGACCTGTGGCTCCTCAATGATCTGAAGTCCAATGATACATACAGGTCTCTGTCTAACTCCAGCACAGCCACTGGCACCACTGTAATCGAGAAGAACCAGGACAGCTCAGGCTCCCAAACCTCTCAGTCCGGGTCCAGATCCACCACACCCTCCCTCCCCTCAGTAGAGGGCGACTACAAACTCACCTCTCCTGAGAAACTGGCTGGGTTAGCCAGCCCATCCAGTGGCTACTCCAGTCAGTCAGAAACCCCCACCTCTTCCATTCCCTCAGCCTTCTTTCCCGGGCCCCTGTCCCCCACTAACAGAAAAAGAAAACCCAAAGTCCCAGAGAGGAAGTCCTCTTTGACATCACTATCCTACAAAAACGGTACATGTAAGAAGGACCTGGAGTTACCTACAATCCCACCATCCCATTTAGATTTAGCCGCTCTTCAAAACCACAACAAGGCTGTTGTTTATAGGACTCAAATTCTCCACCAAAACAAACCCAAATTACCAGGAGAAACTGTCACAGTGCCACCAAAAGGACAGTTATATGATGTGCATCCCATGGCCATCACGCCTACAGTGCTTCATACTGTGCAGCTCAAATCCATTTTTAAGGAGCACGAAGGCAGTGTAGACAAAAACACACTAAATGCCATTCTTACAGATCCCACTATGAGCCTAGCTAGTGCGCACTCTACTTGCAATGAACTGGGCAGCTCTGTTTTATCTAGCTCTGAGGCCACTCCCCAACAGTCGTGCGAGTCAGTCTTCACTTCACACGAGCTAACAAGTTCTTGTGAGATAAACAGTCAAGACAGAGAGGTTTCATCTTCAGTGGAGAGCATGTCACATTCAGAGCCAGCTTTGGAGGTGGATAAAGTTAGCAACAAATCTGAAACACTTGTCCTTTCTGAAGAATGCCCCCTGGAGTTGGAAAGCTTCACTGCAAGGAGACTGGAGATAGTGGAGGACGACGATTTGGACAGCAGCAGTGACCATAAACTGTTGTCTATGGATAATGAGTCAAAGTCAGTCAGTCAGTGTACAGACAGCGAGGTCATTAAAGAGGTGGAAGACCCAGAGTCCTCAGGTGTGTCGACTGAAAGCTCCCTCAGCAGCAAAGATGAAGACTTCTGCAGTAAAGGTATTGTACTTTTGGTTGAAATATTTATGAAGTTACCTTTTAAGACTGGTGTTTGTGTCACAGTTCTCTGCACTTTTTCTCAGTTCTCAGAATGCATTAAGTCCCCGCATGGACAGACTCTTAGTTTATTTTCAGAAGCCTGAGAAAGTAAAGGCTATATTTAAACATGGTGAGATAGCTCATCTGACATACAGGTGTATCTGATAAAATGCAAAATCCAAGAAAAACAAATCTATTATTAGTATTTCAGTGCTTTTTGTGAATGTCATTGTGAAAGATTTTTTTTGAAGGAATGCTAAATGTACATGATTGTTTGTCTTATTTATAATAAAAGCTCAAAATATTGCAAAAAGAGTTGATTTACTGTAGCATTTCAAACAGGGCAGTTTTATGTGTAGATATATACAGTTCTTTCACAATTTTATGATACAAAATAAATAAATATAAATAAAATATATTTCAAGACACATTTTAACACATTTCTATTGGGTTGCCTAAATAGATTCTATCAGTATGAAAATATACATTATATATATATATATATATATATATATATATATATATATATATATATATATATATATATATATATATATATATATATATATATATATATATATATATATATATATATATATATATATATATATATATATATATATATATATATCATATCATATTATTCTTTTTACCAATATCACACATATTTAGTCTGGTTGCAATTAGGGGAATAATCACTTGCCTGACTATGACGACTAGTTCTGATTGGTGATTGTAAAGTAAAATGTACTATCGGCATATGAATACAAATAATTGTTTTGTAATATTTTGTGTTACAGACAGTACCCCGAGTGACCTCTCTGTGTCTCCTCTGAGCGATGAGTCCAGACCAGAAGACGACAGTGTGTTTCTGTCTCCAACAAAATCACGTACCACTGAGGACCTGTTTGCCATGATCCACAGGTCAGGATTACAAATACCTTTTCATTTTAGTCAATGGATTATTTTACTCTTACTAAGAGATTCAGTATAAACTTTTCCATGCACATTGCACATTACAACATGACCATATCAACATTTAGGGCTCAATTAAATCAAGTCTTTTGTGCACATTTGACCTGTAAACAAATCACAATCTTTTAATGTTTTTTTAGTAATATCAATAATACAAAAATACTTCAAATCTATTGTATCTTAATAAGTTAGCACATTGTATCTTCTTTTTAACCTTAGAAGTCAAACAAATAAATAAATAAAACATAGGGTATAGTACTATGTATAATGCTAACTACATTGTGTTTTTATCAGATCCAAGAGGAAAGTGTTGGGACGAAAGGACTCTACTGAACTTTCTACTCGAACTCGCCTAAGTGCTGCATCAGGAAGCACCTCTCCTTGTAGCTCCGCCTCTAGCCCGACCCCCACCTCTGCTGTGTCTGTGCCCTCTGTCACCACCCCACCCACCGGCCCCCACAAAGTTCCGGGACCAATCTACAGGAACGCAAAAAAGTCCAGTACCTCCAATGAAGAGTTCAAACAACTGCTTCTGAAAAAGGGCAGCCGGTCCGAATCCAGTTATCGCATGTCGGCTACGGAGATCCTCAGAAGCCCCATCACGCCCAAATCTCCCTCGGATTCTCTACTATTCGACTCGCCAAAACCCCACGACGAACCCGTATTGCCCATACAATACCAATCCACCTCGGAACAGCCAGTTTCCAGCCCCTATCCCAGATCAAACTCTGAGGGATTCTCACCTAAATCTTTCCACTCCTCTAGACAGGGGCGCTCCAGGATCCCCCCTCCCGCCAGCAGCAGTCGGTACGGGATGAGGCGACTCTACTCCGCACCAATGCAAGCGATTTCTGAGGGCGAAACGGAGAATTCAGACAGTAGTCCCCATGACGACCGATCTTCATAGAAAAAGGTAAAAGAGGTAAAAACTATAGACTCTTATGGACTACTGGACTAATGCACATAATCTAAAGGGCATGTGAAAGGAGCTGGAACAAATTATGGATTTAAATTGTTTAAAAATGAAATCTATATTTAGTTTTTTAAAATGCATAACAATCTATATTTACTGACTGAGAATAGTGTCCCCGTATGGTTTGTCAGTTTTACTTGAAATGACACTCAATATTATTGTCACCATCATTTACACAGGCAACCAGGTTTTTTTAAATGTTCAAAATATAAAACATATGCAATGAGCTATTACAGGTTGACATTAAAATGAAGTGCAGTTTTACTTTTAACATCCTGTTTTGCAACTGAATGGATGTCAAAAACAATAACATGACAACAATCCACAACACATTTATCCATTTGGAACACACAATTTTTCCTGGTGACCCCTTAAACTAACTTTTTAAATTAACATCAAATTGTTTACTTTCCTACCTGAAGTCAAGTAGCTGGTTGCCTCCCTCTTATTGTTTCACTATAAAATGAATTATGTATCACCCTATGTATTCTGAGAATACCTATGCAATAAGAAACCATTTCTACAAGCCACTTGTCCAAGTATTTTGATATCTACATATAAAAGATCAGGGCTACCACTGTGTGACACTGCAAGAGTGAAAATGTGAAATGCACCGATTCATTCAGCTGGACAACAGTGTGATAACATGCCTGTACAGAAAATTGTAACCGAAATATAAATAATTATATTCAAGTATTTTATATCTGTCAAAGCCAAGCGCTAACTTGACAATCTGAAGACAAGAAGAAAGCAGAAAGTGATTTACAAGTGTGAAGTAGTGACATTGGGAGGCGTTTGGAACCAGGAGGACAAACGTATTTTTAAAAAGGTTATCTGTGGATTTGCTGATTTGGTTTGTTTACGAATAGTCGACGAGAGACAAGTGGAATGTGTTCAGGGGGTTCAAATGTTTAACCACACAGAAATGATACATTAAGTGGCAGCTTCAATCTCAGAAAGTTAAGTATTTGGGGAGATATGACATAATGAACAGCCTGCCTGTGGTCAGCTTGGTCAGTAGTTGTCAAGCAGTAGTTTATTGAGATGACATATGCTGCTTTTCTATACCAAATCTCCCTTTATTTACTAGCCAAAACATTTACTAACATGGTCTGGTTTCTTCTAATCAAATTCCTCACATACAAATATATTTATTTTTATAACTTCACAGAATAGATAATCTTAAAAAAAAGCTGGTTTGTACTTCTGAAATTACCTATAATCTCTGGAGTAAAGTATGAAATGATAAACAAATATTTTAATAACAGATTTTTAGGAACTGGTTGTGAACAGCATTAACACACACACATACATATATATACATATACATACATACATATATATATATATATATATATATATATATATATATATATATATATATATATATATATATATATATATATATATATATGGTCAGTTATAAGCTACATGTGAATTTTTTAAGTTTGAAGCTAGATTTTATAATACTCAGTAGTGATGGTACTTCATTTTTAAAACATGATACAAGTTCAAAAATACCAACATTTCCAGATATTTACTTAAAATTACTTACATTTTAAAATTTTTATTTTATTATTATTATCATTATTATTATTATTTTTTTAATGAATAAAGAATTGAGCGTTAAAGAATTCTTTTCGAATAGATTGGATTTTAAAAATACGATTTTTTTTATCTCTTCAATAAGATTTTTTCACAGCTCTTTATGTGACATGGTGCCCTCAGTCAAGCTGTTTTTAGTTGTTTAGTTACTGCACTGATCTGTCTTTACCTGGAAATATATTTGCACCAAGCTGTTGATCTTCCTTTATAATAATAACAACATTACAACCATAAACTCAGTTCTCAACCACCACTGCGAGTCTTTCCACTTGGCATCTCAGTTGTCACAAAATGGGTCTAAACTAGTTCTAAACCAAGACAAAAATTGTTAAATAAAAACACTTTCCCAAACTAAACCAGGTTTATATCAAGACTAAACTGCAATGAGTTTCAGAGAGGCATGTACATAATTTAACCAGGGACTAAACCAGGACTAAAATCACCCAGGATTAAATCAGCTCTAAACTTTAACCTACCTTAACCACCTTTATCACCATTACATTTAGAAGAACTAGTTTACCATCAGATGTCACCACTGGACTTGACTGTTCTGCCAAAGTCTGCATCATATTTTAGAGGCATCCCTTTTGTCTTTATTGTTTACTAGACTGAAAACCAATGCTGACACAAACACATGTGGTACTATAGACATTGCATTGAATCCACATCTATAATACTGTTACAACTATGAGACTTGTATTTTTCTTGTATACATTTGTAAATAGAATAACTTTTGTCACAAAGTTTGTTGAATTGTAAAAAAGTTTTCAAAGTTTACATTAATTTGAACCTTTGTATATTTTTGAGCTGTGGAACATCTTGTATTGTATTTATTTTTAGTGAGTGTTGAACCTATAGTAAATCTTATTGGAACCAACTGCTGCAGCATAAAAGGCTGCTGAGCAAATGTACAGTTTAAAGAGATAAATAAAAGTAACTGATTAAAATAACTTTGTTTGAATGTGTATTTCTTCCTTTTTAAGATTCAGATTTCAAGATTTTCCAATTATGTGTGTGTTTAGTTTTAATAGAAACTGTGTATTGAGCTTTTTCATTCAGCACCCAGATTATCAAGCCTTTTTTTCTCCACTATATTTACACCGGTCACTTTAATAAGTCACGTTTGCACTGTTGTTCTGATGCTGCTGTTGTATATATTTTCTACCTATAAGTATTTTTATTTTATTTTTTAAGCATATCTTTTTTAACTTTGTGCATGCCCTTATTTGTATTTGTATTTATTCAGTGTGTTTTATGTTGCACTTTATCACCAAAGTAAGTTCCTAGTTTGTGAACTGTGTTCACAAACATTGGCAATAAAAGTTTAATGATTCTGATTCTGACAAGGCACCCTTTATAATGAACAATTATCATTTTCTAACGCAACACTGGACTTCTTCTGTCTCTTTGGTTAAAACTGATATCAATACGTGGCCTTAGAACGAGATTGTTTTATTTGTCAGTACTAACTTTAAACACTAGGGGGCGTTCTCGAGCTCAAATTGGGAGATTTTCGTGGGGAATTTTATACAAATTTATAGATTTGAATTGTGGCTCTTTATTTCCTGAAGGCATTCAGCGTCAGATCTACAGTGATTACATATATATTACATATATCTGGATAAACATGAACATGCTAGAGATGCAAAAATGAATTTTCCTTTTTAGCAAAGGAAACATACCTTTATGGTTTGTGTCAGTTTTGGAATAGACTGTGTGAAGTCTGTTGGTTTGCTCTAGATAGCATCAGACTGGACTTTCCGAGAGACAGATAAGGCCTTGTCTTTTTACTATGAAACTGGAGGGCTAAAATAATACATTAGGAAGATTTGGGCAAGGCACATGACATTGCTTTGAATAAACAAACACGCCTACTGTACACATGAAGAATTGTGTTAGTGTCTTCACAAGAAACACACAGAGTAAGTATATGGCATAATTCTAGCATTCATTAGACTCACTGAATTGAACATAGAGAGAAAACAAGACCTACAAAACATAATCTCTTTTTTCTCTCATTTCTGCAGCATCTAATTAAAAAGTTAAAAAGAAAGGTTTCATAATGAGCCAATAAGCATAGAGTATTTGAGTAACGTAGTGTGACACATCTCTGTGCACTGCATGCATGTTTGTGGAAAAGTCGGGAGCTGATTCAAAGTGAATGAATCAGGAATGACAGGGAAGAAAAAAACACCTGCAAACAATTTCTATCAATGAAAGTCACTGTGTTCAATACTCACTGTATGTCATGTGAAGAATAAACTTTGAACAGCACCTGTGACTAACAGTGTGCGATGGGGGAGGAACCAGCCCAAAAGGGCAGCAGCGCCCCCATGGGGCCACACGGGAGTACTGTGAGCCTCATTATAAAGCATTGTAAACCTCACAGCGGGGCAATAATAAGAGGCAGGAGCCGGAGGCAGGGCCCGAGGCTGCAGGGGACTGATACAGGGACCCAAGGGAGCGTCCTCAAACGGGACTGTCCCACTGCACTCACGCCCCCAGCGAACAATACATCTGATATCCACAGCACATGGGCCGGTCAACAGCTTCATGGAGAAATGAAGGGACTGAACCCCCCAATCAGAAAGGAAGATAAGACTTCTGTTTCAGCAGAACGACACTTAATTTATGAACGTATTTATATTGAAGCTGATTCTATACAGCCTACATCAACAAAGGGGTATTTTAATAAAGGTTAAGACATAGCCTAGTCTACTTATTTGTCTTAGTCTATAGGGCACAGGATGTTTTGCGTAAAGGCCTATTTGGTTTTTAATTGGCCGCATTTCTTTTAAAAACCAAGATCTGTAAACTGTACGTAAACTCAATTATTTGAGCCAATTTTATCTCCCTTATTGCGTCAACGCGCTTATCTGTCTCTGATGTCCCTGTGATGATGGAGGAGGAGGAGGAGGAGGAGGAGGAGGAGGAGGAGGGCTGTGAAGATGCGTGCGCAGCCTCAGTCTGGAGTCGCCGCGACGGAACCGCAATAAGCACAGAAATTACAGCCACATCCATGTATTAAAACGCACCGGGGCTTTCATTAAAAAACAACAGTGCCCTCAGAGGCGGCGGATGGTCCTGTCTACTCCTGAGGTAGGTGATTGTTCGTATTTGTGACGAAATACTTATTTTGTGCCTGGAATTTGATTAAAGGAAGAGATGAAAGGAGATAAACCAATCGCATTTTATAAGCTAGCATTATTAAATACTCACACGCGGACAGAGTTTAATTAGGCTAGCTATTAGCATTAAGCGCTGTAAAACTATTGACTGTTTGTATTTTGACATCACAGTGGTAGTCTGTGATAAACAGCTAGCTTGATCCGCGGGGCTTCTGCCAGTGGCACGCACCGTCTGACAGGGCATATACCACACAAATAGAAGATTATTTAGCAGTATAATACACAATAGTTAGCTTGGTTTCACATTTATTTGGCAACCAAACCGTAGGCCTGTTTATTGTAAGCTGGAGAGATGCTAGAAGGCTGTGCGTAATGGCACCGAGCGCTCGCCTCAGCCTCCCAATGTCTTTTCATGGCGAACCCGACACTACACAGACACTGGCTCCCAACGCGCGCTGCTGTGGTCTGCCTGTCTGTCTGTGTATCTACAGGGATTCAACTGGAAAGACAAATGTCACTGGTAAAACAGGAGGTAGCGGTATCACCTCAAGTGAACCGGACAGCGCACTGGGGACCGAACAACAGGCAGGACTAGTGCGCAGCTCTGAATGTACACTGCATTTAAGTCCTTTTATAAACGAGATGGCAGCAACTTGTAATCCATCTAAAAACACGTGTAGGCTAGGTATGTATTATTTTATTTATAAAAATGAAGTAAGACAGCAGAATATATTTGCCTATAGTCTGTTACAAGGCACTGCAAAGTAAAGACTGGCCTAGACATAACTCTGCTCATCTGATTGTAAATGATTTAAATCTGAGTTGAAAAAGATCTGAATAACCTATAGTACAGACTGAATTTACAGTCTAGCAAGTCCCATGAGTGCAAGTTAATTAATGACAAGATGAATATATTAAAACAGATTTGGAATCTGCTTAGAGACTTTTCCTATCCGCGGCTTCAGATTAGAAATTAGAATTGTTGCCATAGCGATTACCAATTTAAAGCAAAATATTATATCTTTTTAATGGGGAAAAAAGTCCTAAAATGTTGCTAACAGGAAGCTGAAACCCATGAAAAAACACTTTTTTATACAAGTGTGTATAAAAAAGTGAAAACCTAAAATTACAGCAGTTATGCATCATTTTGCCTATTCTGCTTAAACCAGTCATTATTCTAATTGTATTGACCCTAAATGTGAATTATTCATCACATGTGCCTCCCCCTGTGGCAGTGAGCAGAGCGTGCGGGGGACAGCTGGTTGAATAAAGCCTTGATTCGGGCTCTTGATGTGGGAGCAGCTTGTGCCCCTCTGTCGGGACGTCCAGCGCACTGATGAGCCAGTGCGTCTGTAATGAGATGTAATTGGCTATTGGAGTGACAGCAGAGCAGGGGTGGGGAGGCCACTGACCTTTTGATTACAAGAAATGCTCCTATAGGATTCAATCTGCTTTGTCCTGGTAGAAAAATGACAGTTATAGTATTTATTAAGAGATGACAGTACAACAGCTTAATGATGCACAAGTCTAAATGTATAGACATAATGTAAAGAATTTGGACTTTGTATACAGCTAGATACATAAAAAAGTTGGCCCTAAATGGCCAGAATATAAAAACCCAAGATTCATTCATTCACAGTCATAGATTCGTTGAATGATATAAAACATACACTTTAACCCCATTGCATCTCTTTTTAGTTTTTTTGTTTACCTCAGCAAATCATTATTCTCCTAATTGGCAGTATTGTGCATTATATATTTATTTGTGTTATCTGATTCACCCCATTTAAGTGTTCTACAGGTACAGGGAACACCCTCATTGGTGATCTTTAGATCAGTAAGTTTTATTTCTAAAATAACACATAATAGGCTGATAATATGTCTGTGCAGTTCTTCTGGGTGGGGTTACTATATTAGACCTCAACAGCAATACTTTGCAACTTCAAACAAACCTATGCAGCTGTAGTTTGCTAAGACAACAAAAAATGCACCTTAGCGATTAGAGGCTTGAAAGTATACGTTTCATCAAGGGGAATTGAACACATTAAGGGATTCATAAGGTCTTGAATCTTTCAGTCAACAATCTAGGACTATAACACACTCAGCTGTTTGTGGTGCTGTTGTTTTCACTCTTAACTCTGCATCTGAAGGCGAGGAAAAGAGAAATGTGGAAGTCATTACAGAAAAGGACAGGGGAGGGACTGGGGCTGGCTCTTTCTGTTCGGGCTCTTCATGACTATTTACTTAATTAGCCGTTACTGGATGGTGTACACAAAGCTCTTACAGATGATGCTGGCACTGTTAGAAAGTAACTATATACTGCTACAACAAAGGTCGATTTTCTTTATAAACAAATGGAACTTTTACATAAAAACAAGTATCTAATTGCACAAGAATATTTTGTTTATCTTGGTTGCAGAATGGGAACTGGTGGTGATAAAAGCAATAGTAGAGGTGTTGATAGCTGTGGTTGTAGTAGTTTTAGCAATAGTCAGTAGAAGCAATTCAATGTGCTTAATGAGGGCTATACCACAACATCATCAGCCCAAAAACAGGATAAAAATAAATAAAAAAAAACAACTATATTTCTAACCATAGGTTTAACCAGGACCAATCTAAAACTAACCTAGGACCAAACCAGAGCCATGTCTGATGTAAACATAGATTCAATCTGGTTTAAAGCAATTAGTAAGTAGTAGTGGTGATGATAGTATTTTAAACAATAGAAGTAGTTTAATTGTACTCGTGGAAATGGTAGTATAGTTTTAGAAATAGTAGTGGTAATGACTGAATTAAGATTTAGCTGTTTGCATAATTTTTTATTTTATCTTGCATTTAAATAGCTGTTTATAATGAGCAGGTTTGTGTGGCATTGCATGCTTTTTACATGACTTCACATTTAGAGAAAACCACAAAAATCTGCCATTATTTCCAGCCGAGTTTCAAAGGCTATAATCTTCAGAGAGATTTAGAGATTATTGTTCAACCTACAGGCATTAAAGGACTGATGTCTTTGCTCTTTTTTCAGCACAATTTCATTACTTTCTAGAAGTGACTAAAACCAGGACCAAATCAGAACACAATCATGAGATCCAACACTAAACCTGGGAAAAAATAGTTTGTAAGTATACTACTATGTGGGGACCTCACCAAAACTAAATCATGACTAAAGAAAGACTAAACCAGGAGTAAACCAGGACTGCACTAAGTGAAATCTGAACTTTAAGAAAAAAGATTTGTGCCACGGAAAACTGATCAGATTTTGTCTTTGACCTTCTGTGTCTGTAAAAACAAGACAAGATGGAGTGAGTCATTGATAAACAGAAAAGGTCACTATCAAATCTGAATCCAAGTAAAAAAAAATATGTACAGAAAAATTTCAGGTACAAAACTATTCAAGTTAATGAAACAAAAATATTCTTAGTTTACCTCTGCTACTAGTTGTTCTAGTTACCATTTCTACAATAATTTTGCAACCAGACCTGTCATTACAGTCCTACATCTACTAATTCTATTCTGCCACTGCTATCACTCCTGTAAGTCAAAGTATAAATATAAGTAAAACGTCCTTGTTGATTTTGTATGTTAAGCTTGACAGTGGATTCACATGGTTTGAGTGAGAGAGGGAGGAGTTGCTTCTAGTCTTCCTGGTTGTGATTAGTGCTTAGCGTCTAGTCACCTGATCTAAGGCCATAATGTATGCCACATTTTCCCCCTCTTCCTCCTCACACTATCTAACATGTGTGATCATGCACATGAAAATGTGCTTTTCAAGTGCCATTTTCAATATGCTAAATTATCCCAGATGGTAAAAGACATATTATTCACACTTGGTTTAGTGTCCAGGTTTAGTCTGATAGTTAATTCCTCATTTGATGTGGTGCGTGACTGCACCCTTAGTGCATGTGACAGATCAGACTACTTCTTTTCTTAAAACATAGTGAACGTCATTATATTTAAGATATATATTAATTGTATTAGTATACATCCATCCATCCATCCATCTTCTTCCGCTTTATCCGGGGCCGGGTCGCGGGGGCAGCAGTCTAAGCAGGGACTCCCAGACTTCCCTCACCCCGGACACGTCCTCCAGCTCCTCCGGTGGGACCCCAAGGCGTTCCCAGGCCAGCCGAGAGACATAGTCCCTCCAGCGTGTCCTGGGTCTTCCCCGGGGCCTCCTCCCGGTGGGACATGCCCAGAACACCTCCCTAGGGAGGCGTCCAGGAGGCATCCTGAGCAGATGCCCGAGCCACCTCAGCTGGTTCCTCTCAACGTGTAGGAGCAGCGTCTCTACTCCGAGCTCCTCCCGTGTGACCGAGCTCCTCACCCTATCCCTAAGGGTGCGCCCGGCCACTCTGCGGAGGAAGCCCATTTCAGCCGCTTGTATCCGCGATCTTGTCCTTTCGGTCATTACCCAGAGCTCATGACCATAGGTGAGGGTAGGAACGTAGATTGACCGGTAAATCGAGAGCTTCGCCTTCCGGCTCAGCTCCTTCTTTACCACAACGGACCGATACAGCGACCGCATCACTGCAGACGCTGCACCGATCCGCCTGTCAATCTCCCGCTCCATCCTTCCCTCACTCGTGAACAAGACCCCGAGATACTTGAACTCCTCCACTTGGGGCAGAGACTCACCACCCACCCGGAGAGAGCAAACCACCTTTTTCCGGTCGAGAACCATGGCCTCGGATTTGGAGGAGCTGATTCTCATCCCAGCCGCTTCACACTCGGCTGCAAACCGCCCCAGTGCCTGCTGCAGGTCCTGGCTCGAAGAAGCCATCAGGACAACATCATCTGCAAACAGCAGAGATGAAATCCTGTGGTTCCCAAACCAGGCTCCCTCCGGCCCCTGGCTGCGCCTAGAAATTCTGTCCATAAATATAATGAACAGAACCGGTGACAAAGGGCAGCCCTGGCGGAGTCCAACATGCACCGGGAACAGGTCTGACTTACTGCCGGCAATGCGAACACAGCTCCTGCTCCGGTCATACAGGGACCGGACAGCCCTTTGTATTAGTATACGTTAGTATTATTTTTTTATATATATTTTGGTGAAGTTCATAATTTTACTTCCTGGTTGGACATGGACAGCAGATATGACATATGGTAATACGGGGGTAATTCCATAATTGCTGCCTAGCAACCATCATGTAAACAAGGGCCAGAACATGTCTAAACTGCACAGTAGTTATAGTTATAGTTATAGTTATAGTTATTATACAGATAAAAATACATGACAACACCTCTATCTTGTTAAATCTGTTAAATCTCTTTTAAAAAAAAAAATTCCTTGCATAAATATAAGTATTTTTGTACTTTTCTTCTCAACAATTTTGACATCTTTTTGCCACTTAACTAGTGTAAAACTAAGATAAATATTTAGCACAAATACTATCCCACCAAACTAAGTAATAATTACAAAACATGAAAACCTCTCATATGCTCTTTAATTACACTGCCTGGGTAAAAAAAAGTCGCCACCATAAAAAAGGTCACACACTGTAATATTTTCTTGGACCGCCTTTAGCTTTGATTACTTCACACATTCGCTGTGGCATTGTTTCGATTCCGCTTCTGCAATGTCTCAAGATTTATTTCCATCCAGTGTTGCATAAATTTTTCACCAAGATGTTGCATTGATGATGGTCGAGTCTGACCGCTGCACAAAGCCTTCTCCAGCACATCCCAAAGATTCTCAATGGGGTTAAGGTCTGGACTCTGGTGGACAGTACATGTGTGAAAATGATGTCTCATGCTCCTGAACCACTCTTTCACAATTTGAGCCTGATGAATCCTGGCATTGTCATCTTGGAATATGCCCGTGTCATCAGGGAAGAAAAAATCCATTGATGACCCCATTCTTTACGCTGTTGCTGAACCTAGACCTGACTCGTACGTATAGGCTTGTAACTATTTGCTTAGTTAAATCCAGGTGGCAATTTTTTTTTGGCCAGGCAGTATAGTGAAAAAACGCTACAAATCTGGGTCTATCCAAAGACTAAACTGGGATTTTTAAACAACCTGCTTGGACTTAACTAACACTTAATAACCACAGCATGAACAGTCATTTAATAATTCCAAAACTTTGAATTACACAAGAACTTCTCTAAACCAAGTCTTCAGCAGCACAAGTAAACTGATCTTGAGTAAATAGAGAGAGCTGTATATTCTCTCTCTGTGGTCACTTTGGGCTGAACCATTGGTGATAGTGATAGGGGAAACTGGACCAAGAAAGACCTCTTTATTGAGTCACAGACCTCATGACCGTTATCAAGCAGGAAATGTCTTCTCTCAGTCTTCCTGGAATGGAAGATAACCACAACAAATCAGGAAGGATTTGTTTTTATTTTGTTTTAAAAACACAAAGTTCTAATGAAGATTTTAACATTTCTGGGAGCTATTAAACGCTATTATACTGTACTACAAAGTTCAAAAGTATTGATAGTGAGACACTTCAGTATCAGTACTAAAACTAGTATCAAAAGTAAGTATTCTTTAGTGCTGCTTTTAAAGGATCTCTCTTACAGCATCTGTAAAGAATAAATACTATGTATTATGTTTTTGTGCGCACTATTATTTTTTTTAAATGTGTTATTTGTATTCTAACATGGATGAATAACTTTATCTTGTTTTCCCATGGAAGTATAATAAGATCTAGAAGATGAACCAAAGATTACTTCTTCAATACTGGCCTAGCAAAGCCCAATGTGTGACATCAGAAATGTGCACCACGTGATCAGTTCTGACCCATCAGGGCGATAGCTGCTAGAGCTGAGATAGCACAGGCTCAGAGCATGGCTAGGCCAAATCTTATAAAGACAACTTTTAGGAGCTTTGAGGACTTGTAAAATGTAAAATGTTCACGTTGTGAAAATACAGAAGAATCCCTACAAACCCAACCTTTGTGAAAGCTGTTGACGCCCTGTCAGCCAAACACAGATAGTATGAATTCCCAAAAATGCATTGTGCTTTATGGGAGAATTCTTTCTGGGCCGGAGCTCCCGGGAGCTGCAGTGCCTATGGAGTGGCCACTAGTTGATCTCACATGGGGATGGAGGGGGAGTGTCTTATACAGTTCTTATTATAGATCCACGCGCTTACCATATTACCTGCACATGTATATACCACATTTTATTATTAAGCTATAAGACACAAACAAAATCTCCATATGTCTAATTGGAGAATCTTTAAATGTTTTCTCTGCATATTGAATATAGAAGTTTGTGTAAAACATGGACTTTTCACTGTCCAGATGATCTTTTATGAGCCTAGAGATGTGTGTCTGTTCTGTTTAACGTGACATTGCATCATGGACATAGGGCTATCACTCAGACTGACAGAGCTGTCTGTGCCCCATTACACAGAGCTCACCCCCCTCCTTCTGTAGACACACACAGGAGCTTTATTGGTACCATGCAGGATAGATGCAGTTTTAACATGGCAAAGGACATTGTTGAGTTGCATCATTGGTGATAGTTGTAGTTGTAACAATAGTGATTGCAGATATGTTTTATGTAACATGGCACATTAGTAGTAGTCCTATGGTTTAACACTAAGTGGGGTTGTAGTACTCTCATAAATGGAAGTACCCATAAAAGTAGAGCATGCTATTATTGTAATTAGTAGCTGTTTAGTACTAGTCGGGGTACTTTAAATAATACATTAGTATTTGCAGTATTAGGAGAAAATAATCAAAGTAGTAGTAGAAATTCGACCAATAGGGATAGGCTGAAAAGTCCATGGTAAATTTCTCCTTCCAGTCCAGCCCTGGGGATAGCATTATGATGGTAGTAGCTGGTACTTTTTATCAGGTACTTTTTGAACTCCATTCACATCTTATTCCTATTAACTGGACAGAGGAGATAGTTTAAACTAACCCATAACTCCATGGTGACAAACTTCTTGTCCTATGATCTAACCTCTCTCCATGTAATCCATCAGAGGCCTATTACAATGTCATCTCTATGGGAGGAGGTGCATTATGGAGGCAGCCTGGGGGTACACAAGACCCAGGACACCCAACACCACACAAAGAAGCCGAAAGTGTCATGTCTGCTGCTGCCAAATTGGAAATGCATGTGTGGCTTTAATTGAGTTTTGCACTTAAAAGATCACAGTCTTTAATACTATGTTTAGATTCAGGGTTAGATTCAACTGTATCCTCTTGTGTCACTCTGAAGTGTCACAGAGGAAGTACTGAAAAATATATATACTGGCACATTACAGCATACATGCAATAATATTAGTTAATGTAATAAAAAATGTCCAGTGCTAAAGTAAAACAGGAAGCAAGGTAGAGGCTACTTTTTTAATCCATTCAATGCCCCTTGTAATAAAAGTGGTATATGTAGGAAAAAGTAAAATTGTGTTTACATTATTAATTCAGTATTAGTAGTAGAATCTAGTAAACAGGCATTGTTGTGAATAATTGACGTTGCTTATTTTGTAACCTTGTACTCCATCTCTCTTGGGACTCACTATCAGAACACACAGTGTGTGTGTTGTTAAGCAAGCTCACAAAGAGCATGAAGGTCGCACAGATGAACAGATATAAATGCATGTGGCCCATGTTTTGGCAAACGCTCCCCTCCTCCCCCTCACTGCACGGGGCTAATCAGTCCAACTTCTTCAGTCTGGCTCTTTACACAGAGGAGGGGCCTGTGATCAAAACACTTGTCTGCAATCAGGAGAAAAAGGCAGAAGAACAAGCACAAGAACAATGAAAGAACATTTTAGTGACATCTCAGAATAAGTCACCACATACACAAACACAACTCAGTTTTCTTTGTTGTTAATGTGGAATTAATCAGAAACATGTCCTTTGCTTTGTCATTGAAATGATTGTTGGGTATCATAATTAAGCAGTATTGTATGTGTGCAGGGTGGAGCAGAGCAGTGATGACTAAGGGACGTCCCTAAACTGCACAGAGGTGACAGAGGAGCAGATGATGGAGGCAGGTGACGGAGCCACAGGAAATATGGCCCAGCCACACATAGGGGGCAGCTCTGAGACAGAACAGGAACAAACTGCTGCTAAAACAGACAGTGCAGCTCCAGAAGCCTGTGAGGAAGTAGCGTCCGAGCTGAAGACAGGGGTCTCTCATCTGTCTGAGGCTCCCTCGGGGGGAACTCCCAGTGCGGAAAGCCCAGGGGAAGTGGCCCTCAAAGTGGCCACTACAGTGCTACACCCGGTGTGTTTAGGAGACAGTCCTCTGATGCTGCCCATACACCTGCAGATGAACGGAGGGCCGCAGATGGGGGCTGCCCCGTACCTCATTACAAGCCAGAGTCCTATGTCTCTGCCCCTGGTCCTGGAGCAGCAGGTGCTGCAGCACATGGGCCCCTCTGTGATCCCTCAGAGCCCAAACTGTGCACCCCTGCCTCTCCAGAGCAGTGTCTTGTGTCAGGGCGCCCTCCCCTTCGCCTTGTCTCCAGGAGCAGAGCAGAAAGCTACAGGTCAGACTCAGGACTCCAACCTTCTGTCTCTGCTCCAGAACCCTGCCTTTGCCGCCTTTCTACAGGACCTGTTCCCCTCGCAGACTGGGGCATCTGGGTGTCAGTCTCCAGGCTCTCCCTTTTTCTCTACTCCTCCTCTGACGCCTTCATACTCTTCCCCTCTCACCCCTCTGGTCCCTCCAGCTACACTCCTGGTCCCATATCCGGTTATCATTCCGCTGCCTGTGCCCCTGCCTGTCCCCTTGCCCATCCCTGTCCCTATCCCCTCTGAAGACTCAAAGGGGAACCTGTCCAAATCTGTTTGCACTGTGAGCCAAAGCACTCAGACCTGTTTACAGGACACTACCTCTGTCCCCGTGTCCTTAGGACACTGTCCCTCAGTCCTCCCTTCTCACACTGTGTCTGTGCCCTCTCCTCCTGAAGAGGCACAGGTCTTGGACCTCTCTGTAAAGACATGTCCCATTCAGCCCAAGCAGGAGTTCCCCAGTGCGGTGCAGCAGGACAGTGTGCTGGACCTGTCTGTGCCTGGAGGGAGGGGCAAGGCTCCTGAGAAGTGCTCCTCTATGGCTGTGGGGTGCTCTCAGAGTTTGGATTCTAAACTCTTGAGCAGCCTGGCCTCAGTAGAGTTTAGCCGCCAGCATAAGTGGGTGGTGGACAGCACCCCGGGGTGCAGCTCCCTGGGACAGGACCCCTCTCTCAGTGGGACAGGGAACCTTGAGATTGTCAGTGCCTCTCAGACAGCCAAGGTCATAGTTTCTGTGAAAGACGCCATCCCCGCCATCTTGTGTGGGAAGATTAAAGGCCTTTCAGGAGTCTCCACAAAGAACTTCTCCATCAAGCGGGACGCGGCACAGGGTACGTCCCTGCAGCAGTTCTACGAGGTGCAGCCTGTGCCTCAGGGGGAGCAGCGAGACTCCAACAACCCTCTGAAGAAAGTGTCTAAAAACAGAGCCATCAAACTGAAGAAGGTCAGCTCACAGGAGATACATTTCCTTCCTATTAAGAAGCAGCGCCTCGCCGCTCTCTTGCCCCGGAAGTGAGAGAGCCCCCCCTGGAGGATATAACATAAAACACATGCGAGATGTCCAGAATTTGAACTTGCATGTCAAAGCCTCATCACATCTGGGGCTGGTGAATGTCTGACAGTGTCAAAATCACAGCAAAGTGCTTTTCCTCTGGACCTAATGCACTACAACAGTGTTAAACTAAAACAAGTGTGGGACTGTTTTGTGTTTGGCAGCTCAATGTGCTCTGGTGGCTTTGGCTCGGTCACTAGTGTTTAAGGACGTTTGTAATTTAAGAGAAAGGCCGGTTCCACTTTTCCATTTCGGTCCATAGTTTATTTCCACATTCTGAGTGCACTGAAGGCTGACCCTGCAGCTCTATCACAGGGCCCGAGTAAGAGAGCAGAGGACCAGACATGGTTTTCCTCTCTGGGTTTAGCGTGATGAAGACAGGCTAAGTTAGAGGAGGATTACCACAGATAGATACTGGCGACAGCTTTAGGTCACACATATATTCAGGTTGGCAGTGAAGTGCTTTGGTTGTATATGACAAGAAAACTGCTGTTTCCCTTTATGTAAAACTGTGATGAGATATACAGGCACACTTCATTAAGTTAGAATACTGTGGAAAAGTCCATTTATTTTAGTGGTTCAATAATAGGGTGAATACAATGCATTTGCCAATCAGACATAACAGAGTGACCACTTGTTAAGAGTTTGTGATACTCTGACCTACTTATCAAAAATGTTTTATTTATTTCCATCTGAATTTTGTCAGATGGAGATTAAGTTGACCTGGTAACCCAACGTGTGAGGCTCATTGTGCTTTTTGATTGGATTTTTTGCTTGAGAATGAAAACACAAAATTTAAATTTAAACATTCATAAACAACTGTTATATTATGACTATTTTTGTAAGAATAAATCAACATTGCTCTTAATGAAATACTAAACAAAACCTATTTAACACCAGAACATTGAAAATTAAAATGCAAAGAATTAATAAATTACATTTGAGGTGAACTTGTTTCATTTTGATAAATACTACTGACCACTTATAATAACAATTTTATCGTTTTCCTGTTGCATATGTCTCTGGCCATAAAATGAATTACCCTTTCTAGACAAACAACCCAAATACTAAGACATGAGCTGTATTCTGATTCATGAACATGTGCCCTGAGTCTGTAGGAGTTGTGTACATTTTGAAGAACACAGTGAACTACAGTATCTCAGATGTTTTGGCTGGACTGCGGCGTATTTATTGAGTGTGTGATTAGTCTGTTAGTAAAAGTCCCAGAGGAAGATTTGGTGTGAAACGTGACGTCATTTCATTGTTTTTGTGAAGTATTTAAGTGTCCCATGATGATCCCAGATGTGAATGTTTATTTATCCTCTTTGAGTGCACTTTGTCATAGTTTAGTTTGGAAAAAGTAACAGGGTTAACTCTTTTCCCTCTTCTGTGATTGAATATAATGAATTGTGAAAACACATTACTGAATAAGTTGGGGCACTGTGAAATCTTTACAAAATGCAAATATTATAAACCATTTTTCCTCTAAAAGCCACAACAAAATGTATTTATTTTTAACATAGCATTTTGTTTCCATAAGTGGTTTGGTTTGTATATGTAAAATTGTCCAACTTGTTGTGTCTTAACATTTTCAGAATTAGGTTTAAAAATGAGAGAAATCAGTTGTTAAAAAACCCAAAATAAAAGTATTTCTCATGTTTCACTCTTGATTATTCACTTATGTCTGCATTGCATTTAACATCACACTTGGCTCTCACAGTTAAGTAGTAATTTATTCTTTATTCATGTTTTATTTATACAAATTGAGTGGATACTGTACAGGATGATTATGAAAAAAGAAAGTAAAAAGTGTGTTTTTTCAGGATGTTTTTGGCCTCTGTCCATAATATTTGAGTGACGTTGTGAATGATGGAAAACCAGTGGACATATGCTGGTTCAGTGTTTACTTACTGTACAATGTCTGTGCTTTTTATATGACACTCAAGTAAAATACTTTAAAGACTCAACGTAAACCTTTGCTTTTTTTCTTCACAACACTTCTATGAGTTTGGGTGTTTAAAATATGTTGTGTGTATAGCTTTAGTGTTGGGATCCTAAAGTTATTCACAATTGTCTGAATATTGCATATAATCTGAAGTCTAAACATTGTAATAACGTTAAATTTTTTACTTTTATTCAATTTGTTCACGTATCTTTAGGGTTTCAGCATAAAAATGGGGTCAGTAGAGTAACGGATAGCCTCGACAAAAGCTAGTATAAATGTTATCACTTAAAAAACAGTAAAAGTAAAGGTTTCTTATATGTGTATGAACACTGCAACAGAGGGTATTTCCTCTGTAATAGTTGCATATTTACCAGCCTTATAAAATGCAAGAAAATATCTTTTTTTTTTTTTTTTTTTACAAAATCAAGCAATTGATGTTGATAATGCAATAATAGATTTCAAAATGTATTTGGCATCTCTGTTATTTAAGAGGCATAACATAACAACGCTGACTTTGTCTAGTTTTGCCTAAACAAAATCAAGCATATCACAGATCCTCTTAAATACTGGACTGTCCCTTTAAGACATGAGGATATGTGTTTGTGTGTATCGTACTTTTTCAGTTGTTTACACATTTTCCAGTGACACTGAGCTTTCCAGGATTGAGAAGCTCCTTCCTGTTTCAGACCTGCAGCCAAGTTACTGTCTCATGTCCTCCATTGGAGACAAATATTCAAATATTAGTCTTTACGGACAGACACTTACATGAACCTGTAGAAAATACCCCATTGGCAATAGAAGGATGTAATACTTAATAATACTTAATAATAATAATATTCATACTTGACAAAAACAAATATGGTGGAAAACTGCATTTTATATTCAAAATAATATTCAGAAATAAGAAAGGACCGTGTCTGGTACAGAAGCACTGTGCCTTCAACTGCATCTTCCATGTCATAAACTCATACTGACATGTTGATGTTACTGACTACCAAGCTCAAATACAGAATACTTGTGTGTACAATGATCCATAAAGCCACTGATAGTAACCATGAAGTGTTTATTCTTTCATATGTGAACATTAACTGGCTCTTTAATAATTGTGCTATGAAAAAAACACTGTGTAATAGATATCCTTGATGTATGCATCCTAGTTCAGGTAATACATTTATCTACCAGAACTAGGACCAACAAAGATGGACAAACTGCATCTGCTTGTAATGATCAGATTTATACAAACTGTGTTCAAACATGTTCAAATGTAATTTCAGCAGCTTCAGTGATCACAACATTTCGTTAGATTTTAAAACCAAGTTACAAAAGCAGAATCACAAGTTATTTACAAGATAATATATACCGGTAAATCTATTTCTGAAGACCATTTTACTAGTGATGTGGAAAAAGTACAGTGGGATGCTGTGTTATAGAACACGAATGCTGGGCAAGCATTTACCACCTTTTGTAATTTATTTACAGTAATTTGTGATCAACACGTCCCAATCAGGGAACTCTCTGAGACATCAGCCAGGTCCCTGTGGTTGGACACTGAACTGAAGCAAAATATGAAGATGAGAGATCAACTGAAAGACTGCTGTAATCTCATGTAATCCTGGAGACTGCCAGTCCCATGAACAGGCAAAAGAGAAAACAATATTATCAAACTAAATTTAGGCAATGTGGTAAAAACAGTAAACAAGTATGGAAATCAATAAATGAACTCATGGGTTGGAGTAAAGTGTCATCTTTCATTGAGTTGGATGGGACCTTCATTACAAAGACTTTTGAAATCGCAAATTATTTCAACAACTATTATCAGGAGAAAGTGAGTGCAATCACAAACGAGGTGCCCCCAGTGAGTGGTGAGCTGTCAACAATAATAATTAGAAAACAGGGGGATAATATTTTAATGTCAAACATATTGAAAATGGAGAAATGCTAAACTGTGATAAACAGGACTGCTACAGATCACAGATAAATGAATTGCCAGGCCTTTATGTCACATTTTCAATTCATGTTTTGAAGAATGGACCCAGACTTGTGGAAGATATCAAAAGTAGTCCCTTTGGCAAAAAAATCTCAACAACCACAACCACTGGGCAAAATAGTATACCTATAAGCATCTTACCTGTCCTGAGTAAACTGGGTGAGGGTGTGGTGTGCAAACAGGTTTAGAACTGTTTTTCTGTAAACTCTTCTTTGATGTCCAACATGCATATAAGGAGGGTTGCTCAACCAGTAAAGCAGTGCAGCTCTTACTGATTAATGGTTAGTTCAGATTGATAGCAAACAATTGGTAGGAGCCTTATTTCTTGATTTCAGCATAGCCTTTCATATTGTTGATTGCAGTTACACACTTCATGAGCAGTTATTTGTCGAACAGAAAACAATGTGTTGCCTTTACAATATGTTGTTCTCTTTCAAACACTGTAACACTCATGGGCAGCTGCCTCAGCCCTTTGCTTTACAGTATCTTTGTGAATGATATGCCATATGCACTAACACAGGAATGGGTGATATACAGTAATACAGCTATAAATGTGTCTTCTTCTAGCTTGGATCAGGTTAATAGCATAGAAGAACAGAACATTTCATGCCAACTGAAGTGAGAAAACCTGAGTAATACACTCTCTTGTTTTATCTCATCTAGACTATTGTCCTAGTGTGTGGTCTAATGATGCCAACAAAGACAGCTCAGAATCAAGCTTCAAGACTAGCTCTCACTGACTGACCTTTTACAACTAATGTTAATGCATCAAATACTGTCATGGACAAAAGTGAAAGAGACTGGTATGTAGTTTGGTTCTGTCCTTGCATAAAGTATGTTTGACACATAGACCTCTGAGCCTGTTCTCACTGCTACAGCCCACCTGTAACAAACATGGGTGTAACACAAGACGCAATCTTTCCTGCGTAAACCAAGAACTAATGTACTGAGAAAAAAAATCTGTACACAGAGCCATTTCTTACAATAAGCTGCCTCAAGAAATTATGTTAATACATAATCATCTTGCTTTTAAAAAACATCTCAAGAAATCGATGATAGAAAATGAAATGACGCTACATGGTGAATGCTAAGCAAGCACTGTGATTAACTTATGTGTGAAAAAAAATGTGTTTGTTTATTCTGTATTGCATTAAGCTTGACACATTAAGCAATTCAGTCAATGTGTTAGCTTATTTTGGACTAAAAAATTTCCTTGATGAACTCACCAAAGTAAGTCAACTCCATCTTTACCTCTCATAGTTTGCACAAGACATCATCAAATCATATACCGTAGTCATATTTCACTAATATAAAGCAATACTTTTGTTATCCTCCTCTTCATAATGGCTCAACAATTAAATTAATTTGTAGAATTGAGGTTTAGACTTAATTTCAATTTGTTTTTTGGATAATAGTTTGAATATTGATTTCTAAGGTGATGCTTGCAGTGAACAGTTTGGAAGACAGTTGAATAGATAATAGCATGCTATCTACACAGAAATCAGACAATACCATTATTACCACATTATTTATCAGTTGTGACATTATGGACAAGTGACTTTGCAAGACATATGGTAATTTCAAGTATTTTAAGAGGATGCAGGAATCCAACTATCAGATGTTCCTCATAAATAGTATATGGCACAAAGTACTTAAGGGGGTAACAGGAAGAGTATGTGTAAGTACAAACAGTATGCTACAAAAGTACTACAAAGATCACATAATCCTGAGAAATGTTGTTGGTAAAGCAAGGCAAGATCTATTACTCAATATTGGAACTAAAAGCGTTGCATTACGTTTTTTTATGCACAAATTGCCCACTCTTCAACAACTCCCAAAATCCTCCTCCCTCACATAACTAACATAAGTATATTATTTACTTAAAATATTAAAGTTTCTACAAAATGTACATTCGGTTGCTGAAATTCATAGTTAAACCCATAAAACTGTATACATCTCTGCTAACAGTGATTGCAACGGTCAAAAACTAACAAAATGGTTATGACAAATATAGGAAACATCGCATCAAACAAAGGATAAAGCCCTTGTCAGATTTCCTTTGACTTTACATTGAAATGACATTTCTAAGCCTGTTCTCAGTCAGGTGTAAGAACAATTTGATAGAAACTGCATGAAAAATAATAGGAGGCAACTTAGGGCTTGCTAAGACACAAAAATAATACCATTCTTGTCCCGCATGCAAAAGCACATTTAGGACAGTGGTGGAACAAACTCAATGTCTCTGATGACCACTGAATGTAAAGGGAGAAACTAGTGTCTAGTTCAGAGTGAGTCATCAATTCTTCAGGTAAACAAGTGTATTAATACTTTCTAAAGTATAAATACACCAATCAGGCATAACATTAGCATTCTATATATATGTATTAGCCCCACATGAAACTACAGCATGTATTTTGACTTTACTTTCAGAACTTCTTTAGTAATTTGAGCTTTAGTCGCTCTCTATTACTGGCCAACCTCATATGAATCACTTATTGTTGGTTCACTACTGTTCTTTACTTCCTTGGTCTACTTTTACTGACCACTGCAAACTTGCACTTAATCCCATTATCCCCACTTGGCCGTTTCATACTTCTAACACATGCACTATGAGATCTTGTTGCCTCATATACCCCACTTTTAATAATATAATGACTACCGGTATTCTGTTATGCCAGACTGGTGTATTAGGTTGTCTTAGTGTGTGAAAAAACAATCATTGACACACATCAAATGTACCAATACTTGAGTAGTTGATTTAAAAGAATGTGGAAGTAGATTAAAATCCTCTTGAAGAGCTTTAACAATAAAACATGTTTGCAGAACAACCCTTCCTTATCAACTGGAAATTCAACAATACACCTCAAATAAGAAGAAACATTCTCCATCTTTGGGGATCCAAAAGTAGGATCAGAAAGTTTCAGCTGTGTGTCCACGTGTGCTCATGTGTCTTGCAATGTAAACACTACGGGCTTATTTTTCCTTTGGGATTTCATCAAGTTCACTGTGTCTCTTTAGACTCGGAAAACTGACAGAGGGTGAGGTAACGTGTCCACTCTGGAAGTCGTAACATGTATTGAGAAGTTTGCTCTAGAATAACATGTAGCGTCCCCTGTCTGTAGGCCGGGGTCACTGTCCTTGCACTGGAGCGCAGGGGGAGGAGTTATTGCTCAGAGGTCTACAGCTGATAGGACATCCTGTTTGGCCATCACAGTTTGCCCTGTTTGAGCCTCTCAATGTGGTGGCACAGTTTGAGAGCAGGCCCCAGCTTCAGCCCCATGTACTTCATGATCATGTCACTCCTCAACAGCATAAGAGCCCTGCCGTCGATCTCCTGTGGAACAAGAAGAGTTACAAAGAAGAAAATACTAAAATCATCACTGGCTTATTCCATTATATGCACTAAATGAGTAATGGCAACAATGACAACAATTTCCACCCTTCTGCATTACTAAAAGTTGATCAATAATATAATGTTGATACAATATATATATATATATATATATATATATATATATATATATATATATATATATATATATATATATATATATATATATATATATATATATATATATATATATATACATGCACACTGGGGGAGAGAGAGAGAGAGACAGAAAGACAGAAAAGACAGAGAGATAGTGTGTTATAGTATCAATTTGACAATTTGACAGTCCTTCCTCTAGGCGTATTTCTTGGTTCCTTTGCATTTGACACAGGCTATTTTTACATGCACATCAAAATCTGATTTCTGGACCTTTATCCATCCATCCAACCATCCATTTTCTTCCGCTTATCCGGGGCCGGGTCGCAGGGGCAGCAGTCTAAGCAGGGACTCCCAGACTTCCCTCACTCCAGACACGTCCTCCAGCTCCTCCGGTGGGACCCCAAGGCGTTACCAGGCCAGCCGAGAGACATAGTACCTCCAGCGTGTCCTGGGTCTTCCCCGGGGCCTCCTCCCGGTGGGACATGCCCAGAACACCTCCCTAGGGAGGCGTCCAGGAGGCATCCTAAGCAGATGCCCGAGCTACCTCAACTGGTTCCTCTCGACGTGTAGGAGCAGCGGCTCTACTCCAAGCTCCTCCTGTGTGACCGAGCTCCTCACCCTATTCTGGACCTTTATGATTATGTAAATGAAATACAAACTGCAAAATTGGATGTGAGTGATCAGAGGGACCATCATCAGAAAGAAACCTGATGATTTTGCGGTTTACTTGTAATTTTAATAGTGGTTGCTCAGTAGTTGCGTTGTTTAGTTATTCAGATCTAGCTACATAAACAGCATCAGGCTCAGGAGTAAAAACTGACATAATACTTACATGTTTTCTGAAAAGTTCGGCATGTGGAGCTAAAGCCATGGGGTCAGCGTCCCTCACAAACTGCATCACCTCCTCAATGGTCCAGGACGAGGGGTTTTTACTGGGCACACCCTCCCGCTCTGAAGCATCGGGTCCGGTCGTAGAGCTTGCTGCTGTCGAGCAATACAACAAGTTAGATACAGTGAAGAAAAAGAATGAACTGTATTGTATAGCTAAGATTTAACCTATTGATCTAGACTTTGAAATAGCACCTTTATGAGTTCAGTTTTCACCCTTTAATATATAGGTCCAGCATTTTCTATTTTTGTGCTCTGTTGGCATGATTTTGTTATTTTTTGAGTTGCAAAATGATAACAAGACAACGAAGATGAGACCTTCTTGCTACAAGCTAAAATTATATAAATGGTACTGTTGCAGTACCTTCGACTCTCCTGTGGGGCAGTGTGGAGCTGTGGTCTGTGGAGTTGGAGGAGAGGCGCCTCATGGGTGTTGTGGCGCCGTGGTGACGGTAGGGGGCACCTGGCTGGGAGTGATAGTCAGAGGGACTCCGGACGCTGTGGGGTCGAGGGGTCATGGAGTTGGAGGCAGAGTCCATGTAGCGCTGCTCTTTCATCAGGCCATTCTCCTCATGTGGCAGAGTCTCAGCTGACAAAACCAAATATGAATAATTCAGTGTTTTCAGAAATATGGAAATCTACCATTATTTTCACTGTAATATGCCATCCATACAGACATCATATAGCTTGCTTGACAATACAATGTATGATTATATTATTCTCTTAGCTGTCCATCTATTATAAATTATTTTTCCAGTCCAATAATAAGTTGGTTATTAACAGTAAAAGTAAGAAGGATGATATTGTATTGATGAAACTGTTTACAGCCCAGTCTAATATATGTTTATGGTCCATTGAAGAAGTACCTTCTGAGGGGTGGGCTTCAGTTCGGAGGTGTTTGGGTGACAGAGGAGCAGCGTATGGAGGAGACACTCCGGACAGGCTCCTTTTGGTCCCTCGGCTCAAAGAGGGCAGATCCAGGGCCTCCTCTTTCACTGGAAAACAAACAACAGCAAATGTAGTATTAGCAAAATCTCTCACACGAGTATTCCAAAGTACAGACATCAAGTTTGATAACATTTAAACACTTCAAGAATCTATGTGATCAATCCACTTTAAACAGACTTGAAGTTCTTTAAATATTCTAATATTAGTCTGTAGTAAACCCTGAAGCCTTGAGTGCAGATGCCTACCTGACTTGGTCCTTTCGTAGGAGGAGTAGTGGCTGAAGGGCTGGCTACTGAACAGACTGTCACACTGCAGGTGCCGACACATGGTCTCCAAGAAGCGCAGGACGAAGGACGCACTAGAGGCAGAGGGCAGTTTGACCACTCGTACCCCCCCATCTGTGCGCACTGCAAGGACAACTGCGTTTACTCAGGGAAACATTCCCAGGGAAATGATAAGACTTTTCTGGAGCAGAACAAAATTAAGCCATACATAATACTCATGTGCAGCTTTAATTAAAAATCATTCATAAGAAAAAAAATAAGTTGTGACATCAAATTATTACATTATTGACTACAGAGCGCACCTGAATATAAGCCGCACCAACTAAATTTGAAGAGAAAATCATTTTTGTACATATATAAGCCGCACCTGAATATAAGCCGCAGGTTTTCATATCGTAACATGAGATATTTACACAGAAAGACGGTGCACCGACGCGCTTTTTTAAAAACTGTGCCTGAAAATTGGCACCAACACGACATCAACACGGGATGAACACACCTGCAGGTTTAGAAAATAAAGCTGCACCAACACGGAAAATCTGCTTTTATTTCCTCTGAAAACTTTTGGCGTCTTTTTACATTGTCCAAGTTGGATTCATTGATGCCGAGCTTACGTGCAGTGGCTCTATTTCAGGGGTCGGCAACCCGCGGCTCCGGAGCCGTATGCGCCTCTTTCAGCCTTATACTGCGGCTCTGCGTGGCTTGGGAAAATAAATTTTAAGTATTTAATTGAAGTGTATTTTATTTGTGTTAGCTCTTTTTTGTTGTAGTTTAAATTGGAAGATTATTATGATCTTAAAATAAAATTATATTTTCTTATTTTTCGTTGCTCAAAATAAGCGTCACACTCGCGGAACAACGTTCAAAACAAACACCGCTCACGTCTCACAGACACAGACACTGACACAGCTCACAGTCCTGCGTAAAGAGCCCTGATTTTCAGACGCTGTGCACACAGGGGTCAGGAGCAACTTTCGCCCGTCCCTAATGACACACTAATAAGCTCGTAAGTAGATGTATCATGAAAATCATGCTGGAAATCCATCCATCCATTTTCTTCCGCTTATCCGGGGCCGGGTCGCGGGGGCAGCAGTCTAAGCAGGGACTCCCAGACTTCCCTCACCCCGGACACGTCCTCCAGCTCCTCCGGTGGGACCCCAAGGCGTTCCCAGGCCAGCCGAGAGACATAGTCCCTCCAGCGTGTCCTGGGTCTTCCCCGGGGCCTCCTCCCGGTGGGACATGCCCAGAACACCTCCCTAGGGAGGCGTCCAGGAGGCATCCTGAGCAGATGCCTCAGCTGGTTCCTCTCAACGTGTAGGAGCAGCGTCTCTACTCCGAGCTCCTCCCGTGTGACCGAGCTCCTCACCCTATCCCTAAGGGTGCGCCCGGCCACTCTGCGGAGGAAGCCCATTTCAGCCGCTTGTATCCGCGATCTTGTCCTTTCGGTCATTACCCAAAGCTCATGACCATAGGTGAGGGTAGGAACGTAGATTGACCAGTAAATCGAGAGTTTCGCCTTCCGGCTCAGCTCCTTCTTTACCACAACGGACCGATACAGCGACCGCATCACTGCAGACGCTGCACCGATCCGCCTGTCAATCTCCCGCTCCATCCTTCCCTCACTCGTGAACAAGACCCCGAGATACTTGAACTCCTCCACTTGGGGCAGAGACTCACCACGCACCCGGAGAGAGCAAACCACCTTTTTCCGGTCGAGAACCATGGCCTCGGATTTGGAGGAGCTGATTCTCATCCCAGCCGCTTCACACTCGGCTGCAAACCGCCCCAGTGCCTGCTGCAGGTCCTGGCTCGAAGAAGCCATCAGGACAACATCATCTGCAAACAGCAGAGATGAAATCCTGTGGTTCCCAAACCAGGCCCCCTCCGGCCCCTGGCTGCGCCTAGAAATTCTGTCCATAAATATAATGAACAGAACCGGTGACAAAGGGCAGCCCTGGCGGAGTCCAACATGCACTGGGAACAGGTCTGACTTACTGCCGGCAATGCGAACACAGCTCCTGCTCCGGTCATACAGGGACCGGACAGCCCTTAGCAAAGAGCCCCGGACCCCATACTCCCAGAGCACCCCCCAAAGGACACCACGAGGGACACGGTCGAATGCCTTCTCCAGATCCACAAAACACATGTGGACTGGTTGGGCATACTCCCATGAGCCCTCGAGGACCCGATGGAGAGTATAGAGCTGGTCCAGTGTTCCACGACCAGGACGAAAACCACACTGCTCCGCCTGAATCCGAGGTTCGACTATCGGTCGGATTCTCCTCTCCAGTACCCTGGAATAGACCTTACCGGGAAGGCTGAGGAGTGTGATTCCCCTGTAATTGGAACACACCCTCCGGTCCCCCTTCTTATACAGAGGGACCACCACCCCGGTCTGCCATCCCACAGGTACCGTCCCCGACCGCCACGCGATGTTGCAGAGACGTGTCAGCCAAGACAGTCCCACAACATCCAGAGACTTGAGGTACTCAGGACGGATCTCGTCCACCCCCGGAGCCTTGCCACCGAGGAGCTTGCCAACCACCTCAGTGACTTCAGCAAGGGTGATGGACGAGTCCGCCTCTGGGTCCCCAGTTTCTGCTTCCTCCTCGGAAGACGTGACAGTGGGATTGAGGAGATCCTCAAAGTATTCCTTCCACCGCCCGACAACATCCCCAGTCGAAGTCAGCAGCTCTCCACCCGCACTGTAAACAGTGTTGGTGAAGCACTGCTTTCCCCTCCTGAGGCGTTGGACGGTTTGCCAGAATCTCTTTGAGGCCGTCCGATAGTCCTCCTCCATGGCCTCCCCGAACTCCTCCCAACCCCGAGTTTTTGCCTCTGTGACTGCCCGAGCCGCGGCACGCTTGGCCCGCCGGTACTCATCAGCTGCCTCAGGAGTCCCACGAGCCAACAAGGCTCGATAGGACTCCTTCTTCAGCTTGACGGCATCCCTTACTTCCGGTGTCCACCACCGGGTTCGGGGATTGCTGCCGCGACAAGCACCACAGACCTTACGACCACAGCTACGAGCAGCCGCATCGACAATAGAGGTGGAGAACATGGTCCACTCGGAGTCCATGTCTCCAACCTCCCCCGGGATCAGGGAGAAGCTCTCCCGGAGGTGGGAGTTGAAGACCCCCCTGACAGAGGGCTCCGCCAGACGTTCCCAGCAGACCCTCACAATGCGCTTGGGCCTGCCAGGTCTGTCCGGCTTCCTCCTCCGCCAGCGGATCCAACTCACCACCAGGTGGTGATCAGTTGACAGCTCAGCCCCTCTCTTCACCCGAGTGTCCAAGACACGTGGTCGGAGCTCAGATGACACGACAACAAAGTCGATCATCGACCTCCGACCTAGAGTGTCCTGGTGCCATGTGCACCGATGGACACCCTTGTGCTCGAACATGGTGTTTGTTATGGACAAGCTGTGACTAGCACAGAAGTCCAATAACAAAACACCGCTCGGGTTCAGATTGGTGAGGCCGTTCCTCCCAATCACGCCCCTCCAAGTGTCACTGTCGTTACCCACATGGGCGTTGAAGTCCCCCAGGAGAACAACGGAGTCCCCGGTTGGTGCACTGTCTAGTACCCCTCCCAGGGACTCCAAGAAGGCCGGGTACTCTGCACTGCTGTTTGGCCCGTAGGCCGACACAACAGTGAGAGACCTGTCCCCGACCCGAAGGCGCAGGGACGCGACCCTCTCGTTCACCGGAGTGAACCCCAACACGCAGCGGCTGAGCTGTGGGGCAATGAGCAAGCCCACACCAGCTCGCCGCCGCTCCCCGCGGGCAACGCCAGAGAAATGGAGAGTCCAACCCCTCTCAAGAAGTTGGGTTCCAGAGCCCAAGCTGTGCGTGGAGGTGAGGCCGACTATATCTAGCCGGTAACGCTCAACCTCCCGCACAAGCTCAGGCTCCTTCCCCCCCAGCGAGGTGACATTCCATGTCCCCAGAGCTAGTCTCCATGTCCGGAGATCCGGTCGTCGAGGTCCCCGCCTTCGACTGCCGCCCGGATCTCTCCGCACCCGCCCCTCATGGCTCCTCCCGCAGGTGGTGGGTCCACGGGAGGACGGCCCCACGTCGTTTCTTCGGGCTGGGCCCGACCGGGCCCCGTGGGGAAAGGCCCGGCCACCAGGCGCTCGCTGCCGAGCACCCACCCCAGGCCTGGCTCCAGGGTGGGGCCCCGGTAACGCCAGTCCGAGCGACGTAACTGGCCTCGTTGTTTCTCTATTCATGATGGGCTTCTGAACCGCTCTTAGTCAGACCCGTCTCCGAGGACCTGTTTGCCATGGGTGACCCTACCAGGGGCATGAAGCCCCCGACAACATAGCTCCCAGGATCATTCGGGTGCTCAAACCCCTCCACCACGTTAAGGTGGCGGTTCGGGGAGGGGTTCAGACGCTGTGCACACAGGGGTCAGGAGCAACTTTCGCCCGTCCCTAATGACACACTAATAAGCTCGTCCGTAGATGTATCATGAAAATCCTGCTGGAAATCGCCACAGAAATCTATTTGATGTAGTAGCAAGTTTATTATCTGCTCTTGTCTCCGCGATGACGTTTCACGTATAACACATCAGACACGTCGCCCAAAAGTAGAGCCACAAGCGAGTGAAATGAGCCAAAACAAAAGTCTTTGGAGAGCTTTTAACAAAGGGGAAAAGGACAACTGAGGAGCCAGAAGAGGAGACTATGACCTCCAAGAAAAAGAAAGATAAATTTAACAGACAATGCCTACTTAAAATCTGGGTTTGTCGCTACAGGTGACTCTCACGCGCAGAGTCCGCACTGCGTAACATGCGGGAAAAGCAAATGAGGCAATGAAACCTTCAAAACTGCTTTGGCACATGGAGAATAAGCACCTGGGATTAAACGATACGCTTTTAGAGTTTTTTTTTGTTGTTTTTTTTTTTTAAAGAAACTGTGGAGCAGAGTAGACATAATCACATAATCAGCGCAGAGCTCACACTGATGCAGCGGTTTGGTGAGTTGTATTTTTTTATGCACTTAAGTTATTTTTGCCATATTTATCTGCCACGTGTAGAAGGCTTGTCCGTGAAAATAAAACCTACATTATTCCGTTACAGTATTATTATTATACACAGTGTTATCTTCATTTTAGATGTCAAAAAGTATTTGTGGCTCCCAGTGTTTTATTTTACGTGGAAAGTGGGTCCAAATGGCTCTTTGTGTGTTACAGGTTGCCGACCCCTGCTCTATTTCCTTCTTTATCTTAAAAACTGCATCATATCCATTTCATGATGCGCAAAATGATCGTTCAAAATCAAAACTAGTGAATTCTTCAGAGCAGAATCTTTCCCCACGTCTGTCTCACTTTTACATTTACAGCTAGAGAGCGCCCCTCGGTGGCCGTTATCCAGTAAAATTCCATAAATAAGCCGCACTGCTGTATAGGCCACAGGGTTCAAAGCGTGGAAAAAAAGTAGCGGCTTATAATCCGAAATTTACGGTAATTAATTTACTTTAAATTATGTCTCAGCTTGTCTTTTGGATCCAATAGGTTCCGTGCACAACGGTAGACAAATAGTTCCAATCAGAGGAACAGTCAGCTTGACCATCAGGCAGTGGAGCGGGAGCTGCGGGTGGATGTTATTAACATTTTAAATACTTATAGCGAGACTTGGCAAAAACCTCATAGACATTACATTATGCCAGAAATGGTCAAGCTGACTGTCCCTCTGATTGGAATTAGCTGGCTACCGTTGTGCACACAGCCATTTGTGAAAAGCTGGGCATTTTGAGACCCACAGCCGTTTTATACTTTAAAAAAACTAAATGATATAAACTCCCTATTGCACAAAATTTTTATGGGGAATACCCCATCATTGCTCTGTATGAGTCTGAGCATGCATACCTCGGACTACCTCTCCCCCTCCAGAGTGGGTGTGCAGAGCGCTGAGCAGGACCTTGGGCTGGTATGCACAGTCGATGCAAGACTGAACCACCTGCTGCAGGACTGAATTGACAGGGCCGGGGCCGAAGTGGTCCGGGAGGCGCTGCATCTGCTTCCTGTCCAGGTGTGGTCCACAGTTCCCATGTTTGTTCACATACACACACACTGCAGACAGAGGACATGTGACAGGGTCAATGTAACAGACCGGCACTGAGGTATTTGAGCTCAAGTAATGTCTCAAGAAGTTCTAAAAACTAAGGTTAAAGCTATAGCACTTTCTGTCCAGAAATTTGCTAGGACTATGCTTTACTGGAAATTAGTCATCTTTAAACAGACAAAATCTATTATCATAATGAACCAATCTTTGCTAAAACACAGCCTCTCTTATATTATTACCAATGGTACATGTAACCTACAAAGATATATAATTTACCTAGTAATACAGTATTTGCATACTGTTTCACATAGCATTTTTATGAGGGTAGTTACCTGTTGATACCACGGAGTTGAGGCTGGCAGGACTCTCCTGTGGGACTGGGATACTGGGCAGGTCAAGAGCTCTGTGGAAGATCTTGGGCTTTCTCTGGGCAACAACGTTTACAGACACTGTGTTAGTTCACATAATTTCTGGAATAATTTGCAATGGATGTGATAGTGCCTCAGTCTACCCTGAAAACCAAAGTTTTCAAACTTCTACCATAGCATATTCCCTTTTGTGTATTCCAGTTCCACTAATTTTTCAACAGTACCTTGCTTCCAGGCTTGGGCCCTCGTTTCTTATGAAGTCTTGGTTCTATTACTCGTGTGGTCTCTGATACTGCCGCACCATTCGGATTGGCCGCTGCTGCCTCAGCCACAGCCTTGAGCAGGGCGATAGTCTCACTCTTCGGACGCCGGCCCCGGACCCCCTTCCTCACAGGTAACTGGGGCAGGGGTGTAGGCAGTCTGTAGGGGGGCTGCAGTGAGCGTCTGCTGGGTTTGGAGGGCGAGGAGCAGCTGAAGATGGGCATGCTTTTGGGGAGAGTGACTGGAACAGAGAAATGACAGACTTTACTATAGATTTAAGATGCTTATTGTCCTCTATCTCCTTGATTTAAACTATATTTGTCTTTTCAAATTGCCCTGAGAAGCCAAAGCCGTGATTTAAAGATTTAGTTGTAAAGTTTTATTTCCTGTTCCTTACCACCACAATCCAGAAATCTTTATATTAAACTCGGAAATATTAAAAACTAATAATTGCTGTTAATTACAGTTATTGCAACTAGAACTACCTCCAGCAACTCCTTTAGGTAGATTATAACATTATTTCAAGGTCAGAATAAACACATTTTACTGTAACTTGTGTTACCATGGTTATCTAATAAACATCATCATACTGAACAAATCACTAAAAAGTGATTGAATCGAGAGTATTTAGTATGCAGATAAACTTTTGCAACCCCTAGAGCTACAGGTAGAAGCTTACCACTGTTGCCCGGTGGCTGCAAGTTGTGTTTGGTGAGTGCACACCAGCCCACTGGGAAGATGTCCCGGGAGTCATACTTGCACCAGTAATCGAAGGCGCCCCTCCAGCCGTCAAACATGATGAAGACCTCATCACCTCTCACCTCCCCAATTGTGGCAGGACAGATCAGGTATGGGTTCTTCTTGTCTACTGCCTCCAGCTTCATGCCTGGTTTAAAACTGTTCTGAGGAGGTCTCAGAGGCTCCTAGATGTCCAAGAAAATTACAAACCCATCACAAAAAATCTAAATAAGATGTTTTAGCACAATGGCAAGAAGCACAATAAATATAAAAAATATGAAGTAGGCCTTCTCCAGTAATTGAACTACCGGTATTGCAGTTTTCATAAAAGCTAAACTACACTGTGGTCCACAAAAACACACTTTTTGTTTAAAAACAACAAAGTGACCTGTGTTCAAGTCCTGAACAGGGGATGGCTTGTCAATAATTAGTTAAAAAAATAAATAAATCAAAAGTACTGTACTATAACACACATCTTATTAAAAGGTGCTGGTTTGTAACAATGTGGAGGTGGCACATTCTCTGCAAGGTAGCAGGGAAGTAGAAAGTTAAAACTATACTTTGGAACATTCTTCATGGAAATTAGTTTCATAGCATACTGTGGAATATTACAGATCAACATTTTCATGGAAACAAGCAGGACGAGGCCCTCCTCCAGGCCAAATCAGAGTCAGGTTTATAGAGGGGCAAGCTACAGTAAGGAGGTATGTTTTTCAGTGCATTAAAAACAAAACATGCTTTTTGCATGCATTTTTTTGGCTAAAAAGTGACATATTGTGGCTTTAAATATGTTATAATTCACATGCTGTCTGAAAAGGTAATCTTATGACTTTATCATAACTGTCTGGCTCATCCCTCCTCATTACCTTTTTGAAGGCTGCTATTGGCGCCATCTCTGCTCCATTTAAAGTCCTCAGGAGAAACATTGGCCAGGAGGAAGCATTCATACGAAATCCTGCAGAGGCAAGGAATGGATCAATTAAAAACTCAATATTATCCATTAATGCAATTAATTGTGCCTGCTATAATAATAATGCTAATGATAAAGTTAGGGCTGTGAAAGATTGGAAAAAGCTGCTCCTACCAAATAAATAGGTCTAATGGACGTACACACTGTAGCATTCAGTACAGAAATAGTCCATTTGCCATAATTTTGCAAATTTAAGAAGTTGTCCTTTACTTTGCAGCACAGTAATAGTATGGTGATAGAATGAAAAGATAGTAATTGGAATAACTGTGGATAGGCATTGCAGGCCTGTTTCCATATTGTTCCCAAAATATTACTATGTCATTAGTGCCCTGTAAAGTAAAGTGCAATCAGTAAATAATAATAATTTGCCATTATTACTGTAAATGTACACATTGGTGATCTATTGTACATGTACATGCATGTGTTTGTTACCCAGAGGAGGCTGCAGCATGTCCCCATTCTTCTCACAGGAGCCAATAGGCTGAATATCTGAGGAGTCCACGAGTCTCCAGAAGTCATTGCTGTTGTCGCTGCCGTCCAGCCGCAACCGCAGCCGCACCCCCGTGAGCCCCATCACCGTGGCGATACACACGGACGTGGCATTGCGAGGATCATGGGCCTCCAGCTTCATGCCGACCTTAAAGTCATTGGATGGGGGCACTCGGGCCTGTGGGGGGACAGATATGTGTTTGAGCAGCCTATCAGCTATCTCTCTGTTATTTGGAAGTACATTAGCAAGTGACATTTTAGTTAGTTTTGCAGACACAGTTTTCCTTCTTGATATGAAGACTTTGTGAGGACTTTTCCCCATTCAAAAGATATTATATTTTAATTTGAAAATATACAACAGAGTATCATTGTCCTGCCAAATCCTTCAAATCAGGAAGGAATCCTTATGCCTGAACATATAGAACATATAGAACAGGATTTTCTTGGTCATCAGATTGATCATAAAAACGGCCAACAAACCAGACAAACTACCAGTCATTACTCAGCGATTATAGTAGAGTTGGTCTATTTTGGAAAGTTTTGAGCAATTGGTGTAGTATAGTCATCGTGCTATTTTAGAAAGCAAAAGCATATACCTGGCGGAAACAGCTAGCCGGGGCAGGGAGTGATGATGTTTCTTTGAGGTACTCATCCCAGTTAAAGGTTTCTATGGGAAAGAGTAAAGTGTGAGTATTAGTAAATATTTACACAAGAGCTGAATGGGCAACGTTTACAGTGCACATTTAAAAATGACTAAAATGATGATGAAAATGAAGCTAAATGATTTTACCTATTGGTGGAAGAGCTTTTCCCGGTCTCTCCTTTTTGCCATCTTTTGGATCCACTATTTGCACAGAGACAAACATAGAGAAAGACTGAGCACTTCTGCACCTGTCTTTTTCAGGGTAACCTTTGTAAATGCTGTTACCTTTGAGCGGAGTCTTGCCCATGATGACAGGAGAACAATGACGACAATCTGATGTAGGATGGTGACTAACTGGGTCTTTGTACTTGAGGAGTTTAATCCTAAAATAATACAAAGAATGACATGAGAAACAAAGCACATGGTTTGACAAAAGGCTAGAGCTGTTTGTGTACAAAAGAAGATGACATGTCTCTTAAAAGACAAAATAGTACATATTATAACTGAATATTGCTCTTCACAAAAATAATGTATTATTATGTTAAATATCTCACGATGGCCAGACTTTGATGATTAATTAATTAATTTTGTTAGGAAAATGTTATGAAACGCTTAAGTACCATAATTATTACGGTACACACAGTGTTTCTACAAAATGACACAAATTCTACTTTAATTGATGAAACCCTGGAAATGGCCACAATCTTTATTTGTAAAAGGTCAGGTAAAATACAAAATTATATTTTTGTGGACAACAAGAGTGTTTTGTCTACTCCATGTGTCCTGCCATCAACAGCTGACTCAATGACCTTTGTGAAGACCCACAGAGAATGACTCACACAGATAGGCATGGATGCAAATGTATATACTACATAAAAAATATATAAACATATCAATGATATTAATGTTATATTTTCTCTAATTAATCAGGGCTTATAATGTAATAGTTTAGCCTTTACAAAAGAAAGCACAATGTATTTTACATAGGCGACCCTCGTTACCCCTCACTGCGTGGTATTCCAGTAATGGACACTCCCACTGAACTAACTAGGTGTTTTTCTTCTGCAATAAGACAGACTCGTCGTGCTCTGGGCTAAAACATCTATATTTAGGCCACATATTTTGAGGAGGTGTGTTCTAATTCAGTAAGAGTAGTAGTCGCAGTAATGTGAACAAATGTAAAGTATAATAAACATTGATACAAGTCGGAATAACAAATAGTCACTACCAAATCAACGTTTCCAGTAGGTGAATTCCTGACTAACTTATTCTGTCACCACTGTGTTTTACAAACCTAAATTAACATTTGTGAATTAGTTACTTATTAAAGGAAAGATTTGGGGGAAACTGATGCTATTTTACCAACTATTCAAAACACCAACCATGTTGTACATTATGTATTTGTTTTCATTTACTTTGCGTGTTGACTAAAACGTTGTATAACTGAACATTAAGATAGATTTGATATTATTTTAAGATTAAAATTTAAACTTGTAAGTCCAAATAATACAAGGTCTGTAGTGTTGACAGGATTTGTTAGCCTCTGCTGTTGCTAATAACTACGTTGGCTAATGTTAGCGTTGTTAACCCTCTGAAGGTACTAGCTATTGTATCAAACACACTTAAACGTAGCCGACATTTAGCAGTGGTTCAAGATGAAATAATCGAATAGAAATAAACTTACGTATGCCGTGTTTTCTGCTACGATTAGCTAAGGAGCTCTCGACACTTTTCTGTAATCGCCCGCTGCCATTTTTTCTACGAATGTACTAAATGCTTACACGCATGTAATATACGCCAGAGATGTTTTTTGAGGGAGAGTACGAGAAGCTCCGAGGGAAAGTGTCCGCAAGTCATTTTATTTGACCAATCGGCTTCTTAGTTACTTAAACATTAGCCAATCTTTGACTATCTTATTCCCCTCAACCAATCAGACAACTGGGTTTTACGGCTGTTGTTTTTGGGGAATAGAAAATCGAGTGCGCCATCTTCGTCTTTTACGATCTTTGTAATATTTTTCTCCTCTTTCTCCCGCTGACTGGCTGCGGATAGAAATTGAGGGTTAGGGGTTAATATAAAAACAAAACAAGAACTGTGCATGTGATATCTAGTAAAATAAACTGAAATGATCGAAAAAATAAATTACTCTACAAAACCAGTAACTGGAAGTACATTTCTAATATTATCATTCTGAACAGTCTACTCATCATTACTCTACCAATATCCTCTGATTGTAGCGGCCAGAATGGGTTTCCTCCGCAGGGTGGCTGGGCGCACCCATAGGGATAGGGTGAGGAGCTCAGTCACATGGGAGGAGCTCGGAGTAGAGCCGCTGCTCCTACACGTTGAGAGGAGCCAGTTGTGGAGGCCCCGGGGAAGACCCAGGACACGCTGGAGGGACTATGTCTCTTGGCTGGCCTGGGAACGCCTTGGGATCCCACCGGAGGAGCTGGAGGACGTGTCTGGGGTGAGGGAAGTTTGGGACTCCCTGCTTAGACTGCTGCCCCCGCGACCCGGCTCCGGATAAGCGGAAGAAAATGGATGGATGGATGTTTTTTAATTTCATCCAAATTATGGCCTAATTAAAAGCTATAAATTTAACTCTTTCTCAAATTGAATTTTGATTTGCGTCAGGAGGATGAGTCAGAATTGATAAACACCCCCAACCCACAGTTTCCTTTCACTTCAAACGCTCTGACTGTGCTGCCACACAAATGCCCATTTCATTAATAATTACACTCGCAATTCGCAATTTTAATACTAACTAAAGACATAAAGTGTAGAAGTGTTTTTAATACATTTGCCAAATGTGCTTTTGAGTGATTAGAAATTAAGGGTCCATTTATTCAAGAAGGTACTAAGTAGCCCACAAGCAAATTAATTATTAATATAGGCTATTTAGAAAACTATTGCTTGGCTACAACCAATAACAAAACCAGCGGTGGAAGAAGTACTCAGTTTTGTTACTTAAGTAAAAGTACAGATATCAGAGCAAAAGAATACTGAAGTAAAAGTATCACATGAAAAAAATTAAATTAAATTAAAAAAAAAATAAAGTACACCTTTAAAATGTGCTTAAATTACAAAAAAATAAAAGTTTTTTGCGCAGATTTTGAGGTCTTATAAGGATTCAAATGTAGTGATTTTGTGCTAAATTTATCTTTGTTTGTATTATTAGTATATTTTTGTTTGCTCAAACTATGAACGTGTTAAAAATAAACTTAAGACTTTTCAGCAGGTCTCAAACAATAATGAAAAATACTTTTACTTTTCAGTCTTTGTCAAAAATGTAGAGTAGAAAGTACAGATACTGCTCTCAAATGTACTGAAGTAACAGTAAAAAGTATCCACTTTAAAATGTGCTTGAGTAAAGTACAGAAATCTAACATTTTCACTTCAGTACAGTTCTTTGCTGCTTTTACTTTGTTACATTTCACCACTGCAATAAACCATTTGTCTCATGCATGGAGACTTAGTCTTCAACATTAAAAATTGTAGTTGCTAAATAGGCCTATAATCCTTTTTACTTGAGTCTTAATCTTAACACTTCTATACAGACGTGTGTCCTGTAGGGGGCAGCATATGGCTTTATGTGTGAACAACAGGGGGAGTTCTGGTTATGGATCAGTGCTTAAAGGGCCTCAAACATTTGATCACATTTTAAAAAGAGGGTAGAGAGCATTAGTGCTAGGCTTATGTACTTGTGTTATGTCTCACCTGTGTTCTAAACGATAGTGTTAGTTGTTTTTTTTTTTTTAATTAATTGCACATATATCACTTCAGAAATATAGTAGTTTAAATAATTTAGGAGTATGCACATTTGAACTAGTCTAGCTGACTGTGTGTGTGAAATGACTAGTGGTCAGAAAGGCCATTGGCGCAGATGGGCAGCCACATTGTAGTTAATCAGCCCCAAGGCAGCTATGGCAAATAATAATAATAATAATAATAATAATAATAATAATAATAATAATAATAATAAAAAGGTAGGACAACAACTGAGCTCGGTTTGTCAGTGCCTTCACCTGCATATTGACCTCATTCCACCCTGCCCACTTTTACCGTAAATGCTGTTAAACTGTGCTTTTCTTTGTGGTGACACTTCTGGATAATTAACACTTCCAATAATTATTTTGAGAACCAAAACACCAAATTGTAGCATAACTTATTATTATTATTATTATTATTATTATTATTATTATTATTATTATTATTATTATTATCATTATCATTATTATTATTATTATTATTATTATTATTATTATTATTATTATTATTATTATTATTATTATTATTATTATTAAACTGGAACAATAATATCCCACCTCGTACAAAAAAAGAGACCTCAACAGCTCACCACACACTTCACCCGCCTACAGTCCAACTCTGCTCTCTGATTGGCTGCCGAGGAGTGGGCATGCCAAAAAGCAAGCGCATCGAGACTTCTGATTGGCTCTCGCTGCCGTCACTCAAGCTGTTGCCTGGTGATGTACTTGCAGCTTGTCAACCGCACGATCCAGTTACTGTAGCTGTCTGGTGCAATGAAAATATCCTCCTCCGTTAGTGGGTGGATATATGGGCCCACTTCCACAATTTCTGCTCCAAAACTGACTGCGTGAGTACTTTATTTTCCCATTATTTGAGGAAGAACTGCAAGCTGCACATGTGAATATTTTCCTTGCTCCACACTTGAAAGGTAACGTACAGCTTGGGATTTTCTACAGCAAAATTATGTTTTTTGATTCGGATCAATTAGAAAAAAACTAGTTGACGTTGCTAACTAGCCCCTGACAAAACTATAAACATGATCTAATCTGCTAGTAATGTTGATAAAGAAGTAAACTTGTGTGATTTATTGTGGTTGTGCACTGGAAAATGGGCGGGACAGTGATTTATTGGTCTGGCGTAGCTTACTTTTACACATCTACACAACAGGAGATGGGGTTTGTCAAGGACCTGGTCATTATTTTGTACAAAAAATTGCTGATGTCAAACAAGCATTTGCTATGAATAAGGAATTTACTACTTATGACATTACAGATGCAGGCTTTTTTCAAGTTTAAATCAATTCCAAACTCTTAAATTTGCCAAGCACATGCGGATCGACTGTTTTATTGGTGTCTTTCAGTTTTGAAAATAGTCTTTCAACAAAAAATATACAGGATAAGAACTATAATGACCTCCAATTGCAGTGACGTTGTGAGCTAAAATGTTTTGTTTTTCCAAACCTTTTCTGGACTGTACTTTTCACCTGTGCACAAGTAGTTTGTCCCTATGCAACAGCAGTCATTGATAACATGAAGAGGTTCTGCTATTGTGAATTCCTCAGGCTAAAGCCATTACCACGCATGAGTCATTCTGTTCTCACACGCGCGCACGCGCGCGCGCACACACACACACACACACACACACACACACACAGACACCCCTACCCCCCCCCCCCCACACACACACACAAAATATAAGATCCACAGCAGTGCCCAGTGCATTCCTGATCATATTAGCCCTCTGGATCTAGGCTTGGGGAGTAGATGGCTTAAAGCACCTCTCTGGATTAAAGTGGTGGAAGCCAGACTAGACCAGCACATTATTGGAACAGTTTTTTTTTGTTTTTGTTTTTTTAGATCCACATCACTCTGTAGTTCAGGTTAGTTGATGTTAGACATTACTTAAGTCTCAATATAAAACTGGTTTAGGTCTAATTTTGTCTCAATCCACTACTCATTTCATTCTGTTTGGTCATATATTACCCTGTTCCATTCTTGTTTAAATCTTAGTTCTTTTCTTTTACCTAAACATAATTTCATGTATGTGACTTTGTTTGTCAGGCAGTTGTTCATATATTGCAAGCTCCATTTCTCACATTGTCCATGCTTAACACAGCCCTTTAGTTTAAAATATGCATTGTTTAAGTTGCTGTCAGATTATCTGCATGTTGATGTTCCATGGCTGAGTAATTACATGGTGGTTACACTGTGCTCCCAGTTTATTTTGGTCCTGAGGTTTTTGCATGTTGATGATTAGTTCCTGTGCCCACTGCGCTGTAGGAGACTGTGCTGTGTGTGTAGGCTAGTCCTGGAGCGATCCACTAGAGGAGAAAATGAAATGGAGAAGGGGGTATCTGCTGGGTTTTATCAGATTTAATAACAGTACACGCAATGACACCCTCCAGAGATTACATGAAGGATGCCTTTTGGTGTTTAATCCAGTCTAGCATCTTGAACTATACTATACTTTAAACACTGTATTAAGTAAAGACAGCATTAGAAATTTTTTGCCATTCAAGGAAAAAACCAAACAAACAAACTCAATGAAATATGTCATAACTATTAAGATATGCGGTTTGAGTGTACATTCCACTTATTCAAATGTAAATTGAGAAGAAGTAAGAATACAAACATACAAGGACCAAACCTGGGCAACCAATGAAGGGTTAGGTTCTTCAATCTTAGTTATTCAAGTGCAACTACGCTGTGAGTAAATGACATATTTAAAGGTGCACTTTGTAAGTTTTCTAGTGGGTTGTCCGCCACCTTGTCTGCATGGAGATTTTTCCTTTACCTGGAATGTTCCTCTGTCTAGTCTACTTTTGGATGCATCAAAGTTAAAGGCTCTGGTACAACAACTACTTTCACATATGACATTATATATATATATATATATATATATATATATATATATATATATATATATATATATATATATATATATATATATATATATATATATATATATATATATATATATATATATATATATATATATATATATATATATATATAAAATTCAAACTAGAGTAGGCTGCATGATTTTGGAATTTAAGAGAAGACTGAAATATGAACTGATAAAATAATCCCATGAATTTCAAAACATGCTTGTTAGTTTGTAGAGGTCTAAACTACAGGTACAACGAGATTTTTCTATAAAAGACAGGATATTTTATTCTTTGCAGACTTTCTATTATCTGAATAATTGGAGCCTTTGTGTGTGTGTGTTTTTTTTTAAAGATTTGATTAGAATATATTGTGCAGTACAAACAGGGCTCTTTCGTGTTTTGTGCAGGTGGATTTGAGCTGCTGAAGAGGGAATGGACCAGAACCAGCGATTGTCTCTCAGGAGTGGACAGCTGGCTGCCTCACTGTGTCCTGTAGGACCTCCTCTGTCTCACATGAATCTTCCACTGCACACCCTTTGATTTCATGAAGACCCCTAACATTGGTGATGTAATGAATAAATTTGAAGTCCTTGGAATTGTGGGTGAAGGTAAGTGTACAGTGTGCTTACTGCTTTAGTTTAGTCCTGTTTGCTTGTTGTTCATCCTGTTTTATCTTTGTAATACTATAGTTTAAATTTAGTTTGGTTCTGGTTTAGTTCAGAATTAGACTTGGGTTAATACATTATGAAATTAATACCTGCAGGGCTGTAGTGCTTTAGGCATTTAGTCAATGAATTGGTTGATGGTGTCTTAGTTGATCAAAATTTGTATTAGTCGACTAAAACAACTAATTACTACTATTACTATGACTAATGTTTAGATAATAAAGATTTATATGGGCAACAGCTGAGAGGAGAAGCGAGTGAGTTAGCTGAAGAATTAGGGTTTTTTTTGTATTTATATGTAAAAAGATATGTAATAATAAGAGTGCTTTTGCCTCTCCCCCGATTGATCGACGGGGTATGTCTTTAGTCAACCAAGAATTTGTTCGACTACAGCCCTAAATACCTGGTGTAGATATTGAAATAAGTCATTAAAGTGGTTGAGGGTCTGTCACCTGCTTGTGAAATGTTATTTCTTTGCCTGGAATTTGCCTGTGTATATTTCATTTATCCACCTTTATTTGTTTTTATTGCCAAAAAAAAACTTGTTTTTGTGGAGTCATACGCTTGTCTCTGGCGATTGCTAGTTTTATTTCTTTTTGTGGAACACTCTAGGTAAAACAACGTGGAGAATAATAATAGGTTTTGGGCTCTCCATCTAAAAACTGACATGGTACCCCTTTAATCCTGGACTACACAAAGTTTAGTCCTGGTTTAAATCAGATTTATTTTATTTATTGCTGGTTTAGACCTAATAAAGTCCTTCTGTTATTATGTAGACCTGGTTTACTTCTTGGTTAGACCTTTGGTTTAGACATGGGTTACAACTGATAGCAATGTAACGTATTTCAAATGGCACAGCTGACGTAACACACTCACACCTTTGGCTGTATCCAGTGAGTAATCGTTTGATAGCTGTGTCCAATTTGACCATGTAAAAAGGTCAGTAAAAGCCTTGTATGTCCAATGGATAAGTAGGTGGCCTTGTTTCCCGACGCAGTGATGTAAGTGCAGCATAGGTTGGCTGGTTTGATTGGCTTAAATTGCTGCTAATAAAAAATCTAAAAACACAGATTTTGTGCTTAAATCCTGTGTCAAAAGCCTCCTTCTTTTCCACGAGTCATTTGGTTGATAGAAAGTGCCCTCAGGTAAGGCCACCCACTTGTCCCAGTTTGCACCTCTTCTCTAGCCTCCGATAACTTTACTCTATGAGGGCGACATGGCACTGGAGCTGCAGGAAGCTCTAGTTTGAGTGGCTGTCCAATGAAAGCAGTCAGCACTTTTAGTATCCTTCTGAAACTGTTCAAGTATTTCAGTCCAGATTTCCCTCCACACTCAAGTCCACACTGACAGTTTTGTTCCCCACTTATCTGAACACCAGTCAATTTGGTTAATTATGTGATGAATAAGAAATGTGTTGTAAGTTATAGCTGCAATTAGGACTGCGTAATTAATCAACGTTTTAATCAAGATCTCTAATTGTCAATGATATGCACGGCCGGGGTCCCTTTTTTGTTTGAGAGCTCTCCAGCCAATAAAGGAAGCTGTTTGGAACATAGTTCATAATTTGGAGGAAGAAAGTTTACTTTTTTGTTTTAAATGGAGATTATTAAAGGGACTGTGTATAGCCTGCGCTCTTACAGTTCTAAAAAATGTATTACAATCACAACTGAACCTGTCACTGCCTAAACCCCTTGTATATATGGTCAATATATGGAAAGGCCATGCCTCATGTGAAAGCTCAGAACCTCGAGAAATCACTGACTGAGCTGCAGATGCTGCACTAGCAATGATTAATGATTGGCTGCAGGTGCTGAGCTTTAGGTAGTGACGATTCACATCAGTCCTTTTAAGTTTTAATCATCTGGAATTCATCATTGAAACATGGCAACCCAAATGAGAGACTCATATGAGGCTCATTCTGATTGGATAACTGTCTGGAAAATCAAAACAACTAACTAACAACTATGATCGATCAATAAGTGGGAAAAAAATTTTTAAATAATTTTTTGCCAAACAGAAAGAAGAAGTATATTTGTAAAGCAAAACAGGTGGTGTTTACATAATTTTGTCATTTATAACCAGCCAATTTTAACTTTTGGCTCTGGCTTGCAATAACTACACAAATACTAGAGCTGAACTGGTCCAATTTGCCCATATAAAGAGAGATTATCTGCCACTTTGTGTAGCAAGTTAATGTGAAGGACTATTGTCATACATTGTGTTAAATATACATTCACAGCGTGTAAAACTGCAGTGATGCGCATAGGCTGTATCATTTTTCGTGTAATAATAATGGAACAACACATAATGCATTACATAACTGTCTGATTATCGTGAACATTCCTGAAATAACGTGTCGTTCTGATAATCATATGAATCATTGCATATAGGATGAAGCCACAAGAATCAGAGCAGACCCACTGTATATAAAATACACAGATTTCCTTTGTTTTTTCCTGGTAAATTTGATCACATTTGAAATGCATTGTCTTTTATCCACTGAAGAATAACAAAGCTCATTTGCAAAAGTGTCACCATGGGAACACACATGTCCTGTTAATTTGGTGATCCCAAATAAAAACTGAATATGACAATGATGTAGTCAGAGTTTGTGGATTCAATAAATTATATTTAACATATTCAAAACAATGCCATAGTTCATGTTTTATTTGAAAGATAATCTTTAATAATCAATTTTACCATAAGGAAAGTCTAATTTTGGCAACTATCAATACTCACCATTTACTTCCCTGTTTACTCTATTTACTTGACCCCAATTTATGATACATGAACTGGTATGAACTTGAATGCAGTTCTCCAGTCACTTGAACAATAACAGTTACATAACATATTTTATAGTATACATATATACATTTGTCTTTTAAAGAAAATATGTGCAGTCTTTGCTCCGGTCAGTTGATATCAGGTATATAGGTAAAGATAAACACTCTGAAAAGCTGGACTGTGCATTTTTAGAGTGTAGTCCAACCTGATGTACAGTACTGTATATTGTAGCTTCTGAGAAATGTATTTAACGTCTTCATCAGATAAACGCTATAGACAACACACATAAACAACACTCTTTCATGTTCCAGGTAGCCATGTTTCCCATTAACTATACCTGAAACTTGTCCACCGTTGTTTAAGAACCCATCTTGGGCCCTCAGGGACATGTGTGTGACTACCTTGGCCGATAACATCACAGCTACTGTAACCTGCCAACTCCAGCGGCCTACTTTTTGAGCCACCTGTCCTTTCACAGAGGGGGATGATGTTCGGGATTTACTAGAAACCAAGGAAATAAAAGTGCTTAAGTGGCGCCTTATCCTGCCATTGTAGATCCACTATTGGCCTTTTGCTCCTGGTTTATTCATGGGTAAAGGTCAAATACTGAGATGCTAACCACATATCAGCGTGTTTAAACTTAATATTCTCTGTCACAGTTGTTATTTTTCATTCAGGTCTGTCTGCTTTGACTTACATTAAATTATGGTCTGTGTTACATTTAATTTTGATTATGAGCAAAGTTGGACTGATTTAATTTCATTTTGTGCTTTTTTAGGTGCCTATGGTGTTGTTTTGAAGTGCCGACACAAGGTAAGCACTTTTTATAAACCTAATTTATTCTTTTAACCTCTTAAAGGGATATTCTGAGTTCTACATGTAAGTCAGCATACCATTAGTGAGTAAACAAAAGATACAGATACAAAAGGGGTAGTAGTAGGAGTAGTTTAGACCAGCTGACACTAGACTGATTTGTATGTGATATTGTTTGTCAAATATGTGCTGTAACGGTGTAATCAGACAGAGATTTTTAAAGTCAATCTCAGACATGGGCTAACAAAATCCAATAACATACTGGCTCTAATTTCGAAAGGGGTCCCTTCTATGCACTGCTTCGCACAAGTTGTCCCACTGAGGGATCAGTCAAATGCAATGGATAGACTTCTTTTTTAAGTGAGACCTTTTAACCATACTTGCTTGGGGGTCCTATGAAACTTATACAACTTCACAGAATGCAAAATATCCCTTTAAAAGTGCAAACCTGCCTCATTTGTTTGTGGTCCTAAAGTGCCTTGAGTGGCCCCTGCAAACTGCTGTCTAATTGGTTCTGCTCTCTTTGTCTCTTGAGCTTTATCAGAGATGGATACTCTTTGAGTCAATGTGGATTTCCCCCTTTAAGCCCTCAGTCTTAATCATCTTGTCCTCTCCCTATTTCATAAGCTGCTGTTCATATAAAAGCAAGCTTATTTTACCAATTAAATTTCCAGTGTTCAAAGATAATTAATAATAGCCCAAGACAATACAAAGCAGACAAGGGCCCTCTGCAGTAATAGCTCAGTCATCTTCAGCCCATTTAGGGAAGAGGATGTGCCAGCTATTGACAGACATCCAGTGTGAATAAAAGAATAACTACCACCTACATTTGGAGCAGCAAGCAAAGACCTTCCAGTATATCTATTTTGGATGTTTCTAATGTTAACTTAAGCGGTAGGATTGTAAAAGAAAAGCAAGAAGCACAACCTATAATTACCAACCTTTTATTATTCAAACGGATTGATCCCAGGCCTAAACAGCTGCAGAGGTCTATGCCCCTATTCTCACAACAGTGGCAGAGCTACATTCATTATTATGATGGTCTGAATGCAGGAATTAGTTTGAAATGTGTATCTATGGATGAAGTAGCGAAAGGGAACTGCAAGTGAAAGGAGATGTCACGTCATGTTTGTTATTCAGAGCTGTCTATTGAGCGCAGACATTGTTCAGCAAATTGATCTTTGAATCGTTTCATTCAGACGCGTTTGAGACCTGACAGAGAAGTCAATGGAACAAAAATAAGGGAAGAATAAGCTTATCTCTCTATATTAGTTGCAAAATATCTGCTTAATTAAAACCCCATTTGTTCTCTATTGGCTAATAGTATCAAAACATATTTAATATATGCTTCTTTAACATGATGTGCATTGTGCAAATGGACTTTTTGTGTTAATATGTTTGTTTAAAGTTAATCTTCATGAATGCTGTTTTTGTTAGTTTTCCGTTTGGGTGTTTTGTTGCAAGAATATCATGCTATATTGGAAATGGCACAGAGGCCTTGTTTGTGATTGCACAGACAAGTTAGCACAGAGTCTTTGTATGTATACCATAATCACATTATACAGCTATCGTCTATTCACTTCATGAAATGAAGTGAATAGACGATCAAATGTTGTAATAAGACAAGGTTATCTAGACAAATGTAATATTGGCAGATTTGTATTGCATGATTTGTGGAATAATTACATAACACGCTTGTATCCTATTCGGACACTGTGCACTTAAGATATCCAGTGATGCAGCTTTTGAAACAATATCAGTGTTTTTATGGGCAGGAGGGGATGACATCTCTTGCTGTGGATCAATATGGAGCCGAGCCAAAATGTTGTGTTGGTGGTGTGAACGATGTCTTTTGTGTAGAGATAACTTTGGACCTCTGCTGCATAATGCAAAAGCAGCAAGTGCAATAGCCACATCTAGACATGCGGTGAATACACAGAGCCTGTTCAGAGCTGAGGTTAGATGCTATTCTTTTGGAGGGAGGAGAAGGACCTCAGAAAATGGCTGCTGCTGCCAAGTCCCAGCTGCTCCCTGAACGTGCTCATTTCACTCGCGCCACGCCCCTTAAATTCAGATGATACAATCTGTGTATTTAACAGTAATAATTACATTGCACAAAGATCTGGGGAGATAGGAAGCATGGAAATAGACAAGAGTTCATTCAGCCATTTCCTCACAAGAATTGGGAGGTTTAAATAGATGCAGAATTTAAAGCGGATCTCTCTAGATTCTGTATATCTGTCTATCCTAAAAGGACAGCTGCAGGACCACAAATTTTGGCTCTTGTCAAAGGCAAAAGCACTTTTGTCCAGCAGAGATATTAATAGACAAGAACTGTCCTGCCATTCTGTTCGGTTCAAATGTTAGCGGCTACAGTATGGCCAGCTGTAGATTTGCATGGGTCATTGAACCTGCCCCTCTCAGCTGGTCTTTTGGCGTTCTGGGCAATTGCCAGTGAATAGTCACAGGGGATAAAGACCAACGACCAACTTTCCATTTTTTACTTGCTGACAATTATTTAGAGCACAAGTAAATTTATGATTTGTATTCCACATTGAGGTAACTGATCAGACAGACTCAAAGTAAAAGTCTATTAGGTGTAGCTCACTTGTACCCACAATAAAACCCATGCAGTTGAGCCTGATCAGACCACATTAACCTTTGGCTGAATGACCCTCTTATTCACTGAAATCAATGCAACCTGACCTATAACAATCAATAAAAAAAAAAAAAAATGTGCAGGGTAGGCTTTTTTGTCTCCAGTTTTGTTTTCAACAAATAATTACAACGTAACACACAGGTTCAGAAAATCCTGATGAACTATATACATACTATATACTATATACATGCAGGCGAATGCCCACCATATTTTCATCTGACTCATTCAAAGAATGCTCTAGTATAGAGCTAACAAACAATGATTGCTGACCTTAGCTTTAAACAACCATCATTTCCCAGTGGTGAAGACATTATAAAAATAATGTATTGCAAATATAAATATTTTAAAAAGCGCAGCTCCCTCCCTATGACAGAGTACTTTTTTCCCTTTTAAATGGAAAGCACCCAAGACCTTTCCTGTACTCTCTGTACAATATTTAGTCATACTGCCAAAGCGTTTGATACTTTCTAATCAGTGTGTTCTATTTTGTGTGTAAATGTCTGGATACAAAGTGGGTCTCTTTTAGCCTAATTCCGATTGACCTAACATTCACTGTTGCTCTAGGCTTGTTTGCTGCTGCTGCTGATAATACAAGCGACTTTACCTCTGCGTGGGTTGGCTCTCTGTTGACCCAGCAAAACTCACCAACTCCCAGAAAGAAGCCTGTTCAAAAATGGCACACAGCTCTTCTGGTTTCACTCTCAGAAGGGGGTAGTACCAGACCCCAATCTGAGCAACCATCCCACAGATCAGATATCAGAATAACTTGGATGATTTTGCTTTTGAATGTTTTGACGTACCTAATAAAGTGACCAGTAAGTGTGAATTGAACACAAAAGCATCTTTCAGCTTGCTTGGTTAATCACAATCCAGGCTAAGATCACAGGCTTTTGTGTAGCTCATAGAAATGCAGCGGACTCCAAACAGAGCAGTGTGTTTGTTTAAGAGTAGAGCCAATCTCAGGAATGTAAACAGCCCATAGGTCCACCTTATCATGGTCAGGAGTGGTTTCCCCTGTCACTGTCGAAACTCAGGTAAAACATTGACACAGTTAGACCTCGTTCTCCTCAGTGGTGAGTTCTGAAACTTTGAAATACATGGTCTACTTCGAAGGTTGTTGATGGATGGATACAGTAATAAAAAAAAAAATAGTAGTAATAGTTTTGCAAATTGTAGAAGAAAATGCTCTGGGGTTGTAGCCACATGTCACATCATCTCTGAGCATATGAACTGTTTCTATACTGATACTTTGTTGAGCTACTTTATCAACTGTCCCTATATAGCAATGATGAACAATATAAATGTTGATGAAGCATGAGCAAAATTCAGTAGTTTATTCCAAACCAACACATTTTGTAGATTGACTTTTATTTGATTTAACACGTATTTACTCATCTCCTTAGACACAGCTGCAAAAATGTTACAAAAATGGCAGTTAATTATTTTTCTGTGAAATTAGCATATGCACACATATTTCCTAATAATAATTCATCAAAGTTATATAGAGCTCTTTTGTTCATCAGACAAAAAAGACACTGACCGCTAAGAGAGCAAGATATCATCAGATGCGGATGGGGCTTTTGAGTAAAGCAGCTATGAAAGCGCCATAGAGAGTAAAAATAAATCAAAGGCTGACTATTCATCAGAGGAGAAGGCAGTACATCCAGTCCTACACATGCATGGCTGCCATGTTTGTTTTTGTTTTGCTCTTGACAGAATATGGGCTTGCTATCTCCTTACCTAATAGGCTGCTTGGCATCCAGCACACATGAAATGTGATTACGGACTGACAGCATGAGGAGCACAGCCATAGAAACACCATAGAAGTGCCAATGAAATACTGAGAGCATATTTAGACTCCAGGACTATTAACACGTTCATATTACATTTTTAGATGTAACTATTACACACATACATCATCATGGCACTGACAGGAAATGACTAGCGATAGTAAATGTTATTGTTTATAAGTGAAATGGATTTGAAATCTGATTAGTGAACAAACAGAGAAAAGTCATATCTGAAAGGGCGTCCAGTGTAGCAACCTAGAAAACTGTTCGGTGTTAATATAAACCTATTTACTAAAAAATCTGGCCTTAGAGTCAAGAAGCCACTGAGAGGAGTTAGATTTTGAGCAGTTTTAATCATGTTTACAGTGATAAGTGCATAGATAAATATCCATCCATCCATCCATTCTCTTACGCTTATCTGGGGCCGGGTCGCGGGGGCAGCAGTCTAAGCAGGGACTCCCATACTTCCCTCACCCCAGACACATCCTCCAGCTCCTCCGGTGGGATCCCAAGGCATTCCCAGGCCAGCCGAGAGACATAGTCCCTCCAGCGTGTCCTGGGTCTTCCCCGGGGCCTCCTCCCTAGGGAGGCGTCCAGGAGGCATCCTGAGCAGATGCCCGAGCCACCTCAGCTGACTCCTCTCAACGTGTAGGAGCAGCGGCTCTACTCCGAGCTCCTCCCGTGTGACTGAGCTCCTCACCCTATACCTAAGGGTGCGCCCAGCCACTATGCGGAGGAAACCCATTTTGGCCGCTTGTATCCGCAACCTTGTCCTTTCGGTCATTACCCAGAGCTCATGACCATAGGTGAGGGTAGGAACGTAGATTGACCGGTAAATCGAGAGCTTCGCCTTCTGGCTCAGCTCCTTCTTCACCACAACGGACCGATACAGCAACCGCATCACTGCAGATGCTGCACTGATCCGCCTGTCAATCTCCCGCTCCATCCTTCCCTAACTCGTGAACAAGACCCCGAGACACTTGAACTCCTCCACTTGGGGCAGAGACTCACCACCCACCCGGAGAGGGCAAACCACCTTTTTCCGGTCGAGAACCATGGCCTCGGATTTGGAGGAGCTGATTCTCATCCCAGCCACTTCACACTCGGCTGCAAACCGCCCCAGTGCCTGCTGCAGGTCCTGGCTCAATGAAGCCATCAGGACAACATCATCCGCAAACAGCAGAGATGAAATCCTGTGGTTCCGAACCAGACCCCCTCCGGCCCCTGGCTGCGCCTAGAAATTCTGTCCATAAATATAATGAACAGAACCGGTGATAAAGGGCAGCCCTGGCGGAGTCCAACATGCACCGGGAACAGGTCTGACTTACTGCTGGCAATGCGAACACAGCTCCTGCTCCGGTCATACAGGGACCAGACAGCCCTTAGCAAAGAGCCCCGGACCCCATACTCCCAGAGCACCCCCCAAAAGATCCCACGAGGGACACGGTCGAATGCCTTCTCCAGATCCACAAAACACATGTGGACTGGTTGGGCATATTCCCATGAACCCTCGAGGACCCAATGGAGAGTATAAAGCTGGTCCAGTGTTCCACGACCGGGACGAAAACCACACTGCTCCTCCTGAATCCGAGGTTCGACTATCGGTCGAATTCTCCTCTCCAGTACCCTGGAGTAGACCTTACCGGGAATGCTGAGGAGTGTGATTCCCCTGTAATTGGAACACACCCTCCGGTCCCCCTTCTTATACAGATGTTGCAGAGACGTGTCAGCCAAGACAGTCCCACAACATCCAGAGACTTGAGGTACTCAGGATACTCTCGTCCACCCCCGGAGCCTTGCCACCGAGGAGCTTGCTAACCACCTCAGTGACTTCAGCCAGGGTGATGGACGAGTCCGCCTCCGAGTCCCCAGTCTCTGCTTCCTCCTCGGAAAACATGACGGGGGGATTGAGGAGATCCTCAAAGTATTCCTTCCACCGCCCGACAACATCTCCAGTCGAGGTCAGCAGCTCTCCACCCGCACTGTAAACAGTGTTGGTGAAGCACTGCTTCCCCCTCCTGAGGCGTCTGACGGTTTGCCATAATTTCTTTGAGGCCGTCCGATAGTCCTCCTCCATGGCCTCCCCGAACTCCTCCCAACCCCGAGTTTTTGCCTCTGCAACCGCACGAGCCGCGGCACGCTTGGCCCGCCTGTACTCATCGGCTGCCTCAGGAGTCCCACAAGATAAAGATAAATATTTTACATTTAAAACATTTTTATAACTAATCTTATATTATTACATATTAATTAGTAAATTGCTTAGGTCAACAATATACAGGGAGTGTTAGCTCGCGTAGCAGGAGACATGACATGATTCATAGAGCCTATTATTAGCTGCCGAGACTGAGCATATGTGGCATATGACAAACAGTGTTTACAGGCACAATAGATCCCTCCTATGGCGAGGGCCCATGGCAGCTCCAGTATGGTGGATTTTCCTGGCACACTCTGGTTCATTTAGCCTCCAGGACCTGAATCACATGAATCAGATGCTGGAGGAGCCTATTTCAGCAGTGCCCACGTTCTACCGGTATTTAGTTTGACATGTCCCCTCTAATGGCAGGAGTTTTGCCTCTTCTATTCTGATAATGAGGTCAGAGAAAGTATCAATGTTCCCGTTTCTTACAGTATATTTTTAAATGGTGGATGTTTCTGGACATCTTATGCATTTGAAAATGTAGGTTGTACTTTTTGTTCAATCAGTCAACAAATGTCTATTGTTGTCCTAGAGCCTACGTTACATAAATGTCTATTTTCTTTGGAACACTCATCATAATATTTTGTATTCTTTTTGCATAAGGAAAAGATGTAAGCCAAACAGGTAAACATTTGTAAGTATTTTATTTAGCAAATAAGCTGAGTGGCCATCAGGAGATTTATTTAGCAGATAAAAAATGTATGTCCTCTTTGAAGGGAACAGTTATTTTTTGCACCCAGTGGCGAAGAAGAATCTAGGACAGAACAGGGCTTTGGCACATTGCGTTAAATAGGTCACCTTGAGTGGAGTATGTGTCTGTGTGGGCCTATTAGGGAACAGGGGAGAGTACGCACTTCCTGTCTGCATGTGTGCATCTTTATTGTTCCCTGATGAATGAGAGCTATTTCAGACCTGTTCTGATGCGTTGTCAAAACGCCCACCTGAGGATGCACATGTTGTGACTGAGGTCCCACATCACATATAAATTTGTTCTTGTTAAATATTTTGTTAATAGATTTCACAAAATAAGTCTAACCCTATGAAAATTCTCTGTATAGTTAGCGTCAAAAATGGTCACTAGTGGTTCACAGTGAGTGATCCAATTTTGCCTGTAGACTATGGGTATGTTCACACTTGCACTATCACCATACCCAAATATGTTCTACATTGGGACTAAATCCCTGTCGTAACGACTGACAGGGGGACCAAAGATACAGAACTCGGGGAACAGTTTAACAGAGTTTATTTACAGATGAAATGTGCAAATGAAGGTAGATTGATCAGACAGTTGAGAGCGGGGTTGTTAGCAGGAGTCCTTGAGTAGATCGTGGGCAGCAGGGTCAGAGACCGGTCATGGAGAGGTGGGTCGGGGGGCGAGATCTCACAAGGAACAAAAACATCCAACTTAGAGAAGAGTAAAAAATGTAAAACATGAGACTAAGCCAAGCAGAGTTGTATCACTGTGGATAAGTAGACGATCTGGTGCTGAGTGTCAGGTCCTGGGTCCCTTTGCCCTCCCCAGGTGCAGCTTGATTAATGACTAGGTGCAGGTGTGCATGGGAGGAGCCAGAGTCTCCGCCCAGCACCAGGGTCTGACACAGAAGGGAGGGGGAAAACAGCACAAAACACAAGGCAGACTGAGATGTTGACAACCCCGGACTAGAACAGGACAAAACCGAGTTTACTTACACTGGTCCTAAATGATCAGGACTGAATTATCAGAATGCATTTAGAGGGGAATCTTAGAGGACTTTCTGTAACAACTAATCTTGTCATGGTACTAAACTTTCAAACCAGATTTTGATACTAAGGAAAAGGCTTGATGTTAAATATCAGTTTTGACACCAGATAGATTTTTTTTTTTTTTTTTGTGTTAAATGTGGTCTTTTTCTCTTTCTGAGATATAAATGAACACCATTGTAAAGTACTCACTTTACTTTACTTTGAGTACTTTACAATGGTGTTCATTTATATCTCAGAAAGAGAAAAAGACCACACGGAGAGGAGAGGAGAATCCGACCAATAGTCACCGATAGACACTGGACCAGCTTTATACTCTCCATTGGGTCCTCGAGGGTTCATGGGAGTATGCCCAAACAGTCCACATGTGTTTTGTGGATTTGGAGAAGGCATTCGACCGTGTCCCTCGTGGTGTCCTTTGGGGGCTGCTCCGGGAGTATGGGGTCCGGGGCCCTTTGCTAAGGGCTGTCCAGTCCCTGTATGACCGGAGCAAGAGCTGTGTTCGCATTGCCGGCAGTAAGTCAGACCTGTTCCCGGTGCATGTTGGACTCCGCCAGGGCTGCCCTTTGTCACCGGTTCTGTTCATTATATTTATGGACAGAATTTCTAGGCGCAGCCAGGGGCCGAAGGGGTCTGGTTCGGGAACCACAGGATTTCATCTCTGCTGTTTGCGGATGATGTTGTCCTGATGGCTTCATTGAGCCAGGACCTGCAGCAGGCACTGGGGCAGTTTGCAGCCGAGTGTAAAGTGGCTGGGATGACAATCAGCTCCTCTAAATCCGAGGCCATGGTTCTCGACCGGAAAAAGGTGGTTTGCCCTCTCCGGGTGGGTGGTGAGTCTCTGCCCCAAGTGGAGGAGTTCAAGTATCTCGGGGTCTTGTTCACGAGTGAGGGAAGGATGGAGCGGGAGATTGACAGGAGGATTGGTGCAGCGTCTGCAGTGATGCGGTCACTGTATCGGTCCGTTGTGGTGAAGAAGGAGCTGAGCCGGAAAGCGAAGCTCTCGATTTACCGGTCAATCTATGTTCCTACCCTCACCTATGGTCATGAGCTCTGGGTAATGACCGAAAGGACAAGATCGTGGATACAAGCGGCCAAAATGGTTTTCCTCCGCAGAGTGGCTGGGCACACCCTTAGGTATAGGGTGAGAAGCTCAGTCACACAGGAGGAGCTCGGAGTAGAGCCGCTGCTCCTACACGTTGAGAGGAGTCAGCTGAGGTGGCTTGGGCATCTGCTCAGGATGCCTCCGGGACGCCTCCCTAGGGAGGTGTTCTGGGCATGTCCCACCGGGAGGAGGCCCCGGGGAAGACCCAGGACACGCTGGAGGGACTATGTCTCTCGGCTGGCCTGGGAACGCCTTGGGATCCCACCGGAGGAGCTGGAGGACGTGTCTGGGGTGAGGAAGTTTGGGAGTCCCTGCTTAGACTGCTGCCCCCGCGACCCGGCTCCGGATAAGCGGAAGAAAATGGATGGATGGATGGACCATTGTAACGTTTCAGGAAATGTCCTAATTTAATGTGATTTTTTTTTTGTTTTTTTTTGTCAGTATCCATACCTGCCGAAATGATTCAGGCTAAGGCTTTTTTGGCTAAGTACTTGTGTCCAGGCAACTATTTGTGACCCCCATGAATGAGTACAAGGGTGAAGTAAATTATTCTTAAAAAAAAAAAAAATCTTTGTATTTATGACATGATAATTAATACTGATGTTTGATATCTCTTTGTTGGGAATGTGTGTCAGGGCCTCGGCCTGACCTCAATGGTTGTACTGCTGTGCCTAATGGAGTGAGATATGCTGCTGTCACTTGTCACAGACCTACTATACATGTGTGTATGGGACATGAACCAAGCCCTCCCACTCTCTGTTACAGCTCCATGTGAGTGTAAATAATCGCAGGCTTCAGCAGGGCCAGTGTACAATGTGACATAATGTACTGGACACACATAGACGAGTGGATGGTGTGATGTGCTTTGTGTAGGCAGACACAGCACTTGATGGACTGACACAAAAAAAGGATAAAAAATTCTCAAAGTTTTCACATCAAGTAACAGTTTGGATCATCTTTGGATTTGAAAATAATATCCAGTAATAACAAGTGTTTGGGATCACGATTAAACCATGTGTAAATCACATCAGGGATTTCAAAATAACTACAGGTTTTTGGAAAGGTTTAGGTAGAACAAACCATACACCAGGACTAAACTATAAAAACATTCTGGTGGATGGCCCGCCAATGTCATGAATGTTCCACAGTTTGGCCATCAAACAAAGTTTTATGGGTGACCACTCACAGGATGAATGCATGTTTTTTCATGTATTTTTGAGCAATAAAAACACCTTTTTTAATGAATAAATACAAGATATATATAAGTATATTATTAGTATAATGCCATACTGTAGAAGATAGGCAAAGCAAATTTATTCAGTTTAATAGAGACAAGAAGGTAGTGGACTCCCCACCAGAAAAATTACATTGTGCACCTTTATAAAAATCATTTAACCAAGTAACACCAGACAGAATACACCAGAGATAAACAGGCACGATAAGACAAAGTCTAAACCTCAACACAAGGTCTGTAACATGACTGAAGTTGGCACTTGGCAGGCCCGACTTAAGCAAAAGGATGAAATCAGTCAAAACCAACACTAAATTAAAAGATTAAGATTAAAGCCGGTCCAAACTGCCAAAAAGGGATCTCAACTTCACACCTTATCTCCAACATCACTGGGACTACAATAGGAATAGCACTGTTCCTCTGCTGGTACTCATCCCACAGTTTGAGATGCACTGCTCCTTTCCTGCCAAGTCCTGTGTGTGATTTATTGGTATCTTTGTAGTGAAGATGTCCAAATCTTAACTGGAGCTGTCTCCTGTGACTTAGAGGCTGTTATTGTTGCTGTATAATGTTGAACAGAGCCAAAATGCTGCCTCAGCCTCCTGCCTCAGAGATAGATGCTCCATGGACCAACGAGAACACACTGCTTCCCAATAATAGATTTGTGCATTTAGAAACTTGTTTGCATTTCATTTTATTGTCTAGAGAATACAATAAAATGAAAAATGCTTAGAATGTTCAAAATGATCAAATTGATGCAACTGAATGATTTTAAGGCTTTATTACCGGTAATTAATTAATTAATTATTATTATTTTATTTTTTTTAAGAATCTCTATTACAAAGGATGAAAAAATACTATATTCTAGCCTCAAAAATGCCTTCAAGTTTCACACAAAAATATTATTTCTTTATAGTATATCTGTAGGAAAAAGTCAGTCAAAAAGGAGTCAATATTCTATATATTTCCAGTAAATACTGAAAAATGAGATAATCAAAAATGCTAAATGTCTTATGCCTTAAATAAGTGTATTTTCCGGACTATAAATCACACTTTTTTTCATAGTTTAGCCAGGGGTGCGACTTATACTCAGATGAGAATTATATGTGGTAATGATTAAAATATATAATTTCACATCTTTGTTATTGTCACACTGACACCTGCAGGAGGGCACTTTAGGCTTGTACCAGTATGACAGTCACACGGAAGCAGAAATGGCGCTTCAACTTCTTCCGGAGTTGGCAGATGAAGAATTCGGTGAATTTAGTGATTTGGAGTGAGATTAAGAGTAAACTTGTTAGCTTGTTTTTTTATGCTTTTATCTGATTAACTGTTAATATCTTACATTAACATACCAGACACATATCCAGTTCTGTCTATGCATCATGTACATGAATAAATATAAATGTGTTACATTAGTGTGCTGTACTGATATTCAGCCTATTGTTCTCTATTTTATTCATTCTGTTATTATTATAATTTGCTTTTAAAGATAAAATGTCTGTTCTTGGCCTCGGATTTTGTAAAATAAATGTCCCCAAAAATACGACTTATAGTCCAGTGCGACTCATGTATGTTTTTTCCTCATTGTTATGCATATTTAAACCAAACTAACTTATTGCTAACTATTTGAGTGGTTATTATTTGCCAAACCTGTTGATTTTTATAGTTTGTGAAATAAATAAATACAATTGTCTTTTGAAATGGCATTATATTCCACTTTACGTTGGCTTCCAGATGTCTAAACTGGGTCAAACACAAGATTCAGGTCTAAGCCAGGTTTTGTATGACTAAATACATAAACTCAGGACTAAAACAAATCTGGGCATAAGCTAATTTGCTACAGTTTTTCTTTAGCTTTTCATTTTGCCATTCTTTAGCTGAACAGTTTGTAATGAGAGATTGGCCGATCTGCTATTGACAAAAGTCACAGCCAAGTTCATGTTTGATTTCCTTATTTGGACAATTCACAAACAAAAGACAGAATCAAAGAAGGAGGTGTGGGACTGCCTTGACTAATTGTGTGGAAGATACTGGAGATGACTGTTTGTACCAAAACAATCAACTGATGAAATGATGAAACCCTTTAACGTGGATGACTATTTTTGACACTTACAGCATCGACTCATCTCACTTTAAACTCTTACAAAAAGACAAGATGTGACTGAATTCCCCTGCTCCTCTTACAGCCTTGACAGCTGTCTTCTCATTCCAAATAAATGTTACATTTTCTGTTTAGCATTATCATCGTGAGTCATTTTTTTGGATTACCTATAGTTGAAAAACACTATACGTGATTTTCTACTGTCTTAAAAACATGAAAAATAGAACTAGTTTGTTTTAAATGGTTTGCAGAGGTTCAACGTTATTCCTCACTTACCTTATGGATTCCGAGCATCCTATTTATTCAGTTTATAAGCATTTTTCACAACTTTCAGAGGCCAGAGTGGAGGTTTACCATCACTATAAAGCTAATAGTTACTAGCATGCTAACTGAAAAAAAGCTATTTTGACTTCAAGAGGATTATCCAACTACATAAATAAACTGGAACAGCAGTCATTTCTTTAAGGGTCTTGATAAAGTCATAGAAATAATGGGATTGAGGTGGAGTTGGTGTATATAATATTTTTGATCTCCTTTACAAAGCTGTTTCCTGTTTGCTTACGTGTACTCTTCTCTACTTGATATTACATCATTACATTGTCTTTGTTGTGGTATGCTACTTGTCCCTTTCCACCAAATAGCAAGTGTAGTGAGGACAAGAAATTAACTTAGAAGTTTACATACACTATATAAAAAGATACATTTTTTATCATTGCCTGGCATGAAATCAAACTAAACTTTTCCTGTTTTAGGTCAGTTAGGATTACCAAAATTTATATTTGCTAAAGGCCAGAATAAGAAAGAAGGATTTTTTAGAACATTTTTCATAACTTTCTTCAAAGTCAGACATTTACATATGTTTTATTAGTATTTTGTGTATGACTTGAGTCAGATGAATTGGGTTCATGACCTTCTCACAATAGTTCCCAGGAATTCTGGCCCATTCCTCCTGACAGAACTGGTGTAACTGAGCCAAGTTTGTAGGCCGCCTTGCTCGCCCATGTCTTTTCAGGTCTGCCCTGAAAGTAGGATTGAGATCAGGGCTTTGTGATGGTCACTTCAAAACATTGACTTTGTTATCCTTAAGCCACTTTGTAACCAGTTTGGCAGAATGCATCAGGTCATTGTCCATTTGGAAGACCCTTTTGTACCATTTAACTTCCTGGCCATGAGATGTTGCTTAAGTATTTCCACATAATGTTCTTTCCTCATGATACCATCTATTTTGTGAAGTGCACCAGTCCCTCCTGCAGCAAAACAACCTCACAACATAATGCTGCCACCCCCACATTTCACAGCAGGGTTGGTGTTCTCAGGTTTGCAAGCTTCCCCTTTATCCTCCAAACGTCACAATGATCATTATGGCCAAACAGTTCAATTTTAGTTTCATCAGACCACAGGACGTCTCCAAAAACAAGGTGTTTGGCACTGTGGGCATTTGCAAACTGTAATCTGGCTTTTTTATGTTTTTTTGGAGTAACGGCTTCTTCCTGCAGAGTGTCATTTCAGCCCATGTCGGTACAGTCCTTGTTTCACTGTGGATAATCACACACTCTCTCATCTTCACAAGGTCTTTTGCTTTTGTTCTTGGTTTGATATGCACATTTCAGGCCAAAGCACATTTGTCTCTGGGACACAGAACCCGTCTCCTTCCTGAGCGGTCTGATGGCTGGACATTCCCATTGTTTGAATAGATGAACGTGGCACCTTCAGGCATCTGGAAATTACACCCAAGGATGAACCAGACTTATGCAAGTCCACAATTGTCTTCCTGATATCTTGGCTGATTTCTTTTTACTTTCCGATTATGTTACACAATGAAGCAGTGTGTTTCAGGTGTGTCTCTAATTAACTCAAATGTTGTGAAGCTTCTAAAGACATGACATCATCATCTGGGTTTTCCAAAATAGTTTAAAGCCAAAGTAATGGCTATGTAAACTTCTGACTTTGAAGAAAGTAATGAAAAATCATCTTAAAAATCCTTCTCATTATTCTGGCATTTAGCAAATATTAATAATTTTGATAATCCTAATTGGCCTAAAACAGGTAAAGTTTATTCTGATTTCATTTTAGACAGTGAGAAAAAAAGAGGACGTGTCTGTATTGTATGTAAACTGTAGTGTATGTAAACGTCTGATTTCAACTGTAGAAGGACATTCATTTTATTATATTATATTTGAGACAGGCTTTTGTTTTATATATAAGATTAGGAGCATACATCTCAAGGTGTTTCTCATAAAAGCCATATAAACAGTGCATTTTAAAATGTGATGTTTATTGAAGTTATTGATTCTCACAGCAGTGCCACAGTCCAAGGGTAACATCTGTGTTGGCCATGCTGTGTAGCAAAGGACAGTGACCATCAAAGCTCATCATTTACCCAGCAGGCTTCACTCCCCCGATCACATTGGGATTTCTAAAGAGCTATGAATACAGACGTTTCGAGAAATGCTCCTAGCAGCATGTCTGCGATCTCTCAGTTATTGTACAATCAGACCTAATGCAATGTGACTCAAATGACTGGTGTGTGAATTAGAGCAAGCTGTTCTAACCTCACATGAAAGCAGAGAGGATCTGTCCTGTTAAAACTTTTACAATCACATATCTGGGTTTGAGTATGCGCCGTCTGCTGCCCTTGTACAAAGTACCAAGCCTAAGTTACTCTTTTTATGACACTGTACAGAATTATTCTTTATGTTAATATCACTCTATAAATCAATCAATCAAATAACTTTAATTGTCCCTGTAGGTGTACTTAAAGGGCAGAAATAACATACACACATAGTATATATTATTTAGCATAATAGTGTTTTAGCAATTTTTCCTCCAAGGTATCACTAAAAACACAAAAACTAGCCACATATTAACAGTTTTATTCTGCATTAAATTCTCTTCATTCCTGGCTGCCTTGGGAGTAAATAAAGTTGAATTAAATAAGAAAGGCAAAGGCTCTATGCTAGTTGCATGCATATAGTAGAATTAATGTCTTGCAGGGCAATTGTTTTGACAGACAGTGTTAAATCCTATTTTATGCATCTAAGGTATGAGCAGTTCTTTATGTAAATGAGCACAATCACGTGCAAGCAGTTTAAGTTGTTTCTTGAGAAAGGCCCTGGTGACTGTGGTCTTTAACATGTCACTCAATGGCCAGTAGATGAGGCGCTCCTAGCTTCATGATGCTTGCCTTGTGTGAGGAGTCATGTGGTTGGCTGTGAGCTGGATCTATGCTGGAGCTGCCCTGGGCTCTTTGACTGAGGGGAAAGTGGAGCAGCGCTGGTAGCCACAAGCAGAAAAACCAAGGCTTAAATAGGACAGGAGTGGAAACAGGCCAGGCACGCTCATACTGACATGACAAAGAGACACATAGAACATCACAACCTCTTTAGCTCAACCACAGAGTCTTTAGTGTGCCTGATGAATGTAACCTGTCTATAAGCCACCCTACTAGAGATATATACCTCACACTGTACGCCTAGCAAATCATGTCATTTTAAATATGTAAATATTAAGGACTCTAATTGACTAAATGTATACTTGGTCGACTAAAGACATGCCCTGTGCATTGATTAGTCAACTAAAGGGGGCATGGTCAAGCTCTGAAAACCATCTTGTGTCTATATGATGTGATCATGCATCTGATTCAATTTAAGATGCATACAAATCAGTGTATATTTGTATAAAGGCAAATTAAGCTCATTCATTCCAAAAACTAGATATTTTTTTATACCCTCACCTGCTGCTGTTCTTATGGTCTAAATAAAATAATTAGTTGATTAATAAAAATGTTGGTTGAGGCAAAAGGCCCACAGTCTTAGTAAAAATGTGTATTCTGTTTAACCATAAAAATGTTGTGTCTGATTATGAGTATTCAATTTTTTGCCAGTAAAATGAAGCAATCAGTGATATTGTGGGTATTATTTTGCTCTGAAAATTGATATTAGCCTATATATGACTGAGTCACAACAGAAGTTTCTTCTGTGCAGTGTTAATGAGCCCATTTCTAAAAGTCGAGTCTTTTACATGAGGCTAGTGGTTTGTCATGAGGACTATTGATTGCTTTGTTATTTGGAGATGAATGTGCAAAAGAAATGATGAAAATAGCACCATTCACGTCACTGTATTCAGCCCTATCAAAAGCACTGCTGCTTTACCATTGATTTCTTCCTCCTGTGTCTCCTTACAGGACACCAATGAAATTGTTGCTATTAAAAAGTTCAAAGACAGTGAAGGTAAGAATGATTTTTCTATATGGAGAATGTGCTTTTTAATGCATCTTCAGTGAACAATACATTGGTCATGTCTGTACAGAAAATGAGGAGGTCAAAGAAACCACGCTGCGTGAACTTAAGATGCTGCGGACTCTCAAGCAGGAGAACATTGTGGAGCTCAAAGAGGCTTTTCGCCGAAGAGGAAAACTCTACCTGGTGTTTGAATATGTGGAGAAGGTCTGTGTTTGAGACATATATAAACTTGTACTTATAGTGTGGTTTCAGACACCAGACAGCTTGTACCTGATTGTGTGGTGTTGAATGACAGTATTTATATTTACCTTGTAGAACATGCTTGAACTGCTGGAGGAGTTGCCCAATGGAGTGCCCACAGACAAAGCACGCAGCTACATCTTCCAGTTAATCAAAGCTATTCACTGGTGCCATAAGCATGACATCGTTCATCGAGGTAAAGGGACTACATGTGGACTCACCAGACATAGGCTAAAAATAAATAAAATAATAAATAATTACACAAAGACTAAAACTACAGTGGAACCTGTGTACCACCAGAACCCTCACTTGTACCTCCAGTGTTTTACATGACTATCATTTTGAATTCAGATATTGAAATAAATTTAAAATAGGCTTTTTTACTTGTGCATGGCATGCCTAAAACCTAAAAAGGCTGATGCTGTAGCAATTTTGCCATCTGTTCTTTTGAGAGCTGTACAATTTCTCCATCAAATTGTAACAAAAACAGCTCTCATCTATTCTTATCATGAAACAATAGCATAGAGCTGCGAGTTGCTGTGATGTGTTCCATCAAACCATTGTATTATTCACACGACGTGAGTCTTTGGCACATCGATGGGAGCAGAACAGGAAACCAGATGGCCCTTGTGAGCTTTTGGCACACAGGAGGCAGAAGAGCAAGCCTCCAAATGGCCCGTAGTATACACAGGCATATACAGGAGCAAGGCTAGGACTGCACATTTGAGACTTGTCTGTGAATATTAATTTGTTCCACTTTTTGTGAGACTTTTAGCAGCGATGGCAGGGGAACAGGTGGCGCTAAGAATCATGGTACTAGTAGTGGTGATGTAATAATGTCAGCTTCCTCCCCATCTGTGCTCATCTTCCTCAGATATCAAGCCGGAAAACCTTCTCATCAGCTCCGAGGATGTACTCAAGTTGTGTGACTTTGGTGAGTGTTCTACACAGAGGTTAGGCATAATTGCAATAGGAGACATGTTAATTATCACAAATTATATCAAACAACCATTCACATTGTAATCTGCCACTTTGTATAAAACTTTCCCCTTTAATATTAAATGAATGCATATTGTGCTCTGTCCCTGTCCCATTAAGCAAATAGACAAAACGTTTATTGCCACCTGCTCATCAGACACTATTTTGTTTTGTTTACAGTTATTCACACTTAGCATCATATTCACCTCCATAGCCACATACAATACTCAGAGGCCGTGGCCATCCTTCACATGTTGTGACTGTACACCTTGGGAAATCTGACACTGAACACTCTATCGCTGAAGAGTTTCATGTTGTTCTTACCAAACTTGCTGCATTTCATATGGTCAGCATTTATGCAAATGCTTCCCATACATTCCATTGTTCTGAATGGATTGTGTTGGGAAAACAAGCATTGAAACAATCTGCTAGCGTCACAACAACAAATCAGGGGGAATGATAAACATGGCATATCCGCCATCATGTAAGCAATCTGGAGTGAGAGACGCAGATCTGCTGTTTGCTCTGTGTCAGCCAAAGGCTCCTTCTACAGGCTTAGGGCACAACATAGCACTGTGAGTCTACTTGTGGGCCACTTTCACCTACATGGATCCATTGGAAGTGACAAAAATGTGTAAAACCCCCACTAGCTTATCTACTCAGTAACATTGTAAAGTGTATCCCTAGAGCACCATCCATCCAAACCACTTTCCACTAAAAGTAATACCTGACCAAAAACACCTTATTCATCAACTGGTGCCGTGATTCTTTGATTTTACGTATAGATTGGTTCCATGCTGAGTTATTGATTAAAAGTTTGTCTAAATTTTCTCTCCTAGAAAATCTAATCTTCAGGTTGGGAATAGGTTAATTCTTTTAACTCTTCAATTTCCTTGTTGATTTATGTTCAATGTTCAATATTACACAACACAACATAACCTGCTCTTATGTTGATCACTTTCAGTGTCTGTTCTCTTGAGAAGTCTTGACTGTAATAAGAGAGATTTATACATTAAGACATTTGATCTCATTTTCTACAGTCTGCCACCTATTATTTTGCTTATTAGTAGCCTGTATAACAAGCACATTAACTAATGGTTATTTTTCAGTAATTAACAAAGGTAAGTATTGATCATGCTTTTTTCTGTACTGTAAGCAAGTGTTAAACAAAGCAAGAGATTGATTTGCCTACGTCTGCTGTGCCGTTGTGCTCCCAGAGGTCTGATCATCTCCTATTCAGATGTAGCTTTTACCTTAGCCAGCTCCTCCAGCCTTATTGTACACTTCTGAATCCTAATAAGCTCTCAGAGAGGTACCCACCAGTCATTTTTGAGGTCTCAGCATGAGGGGAATATCAAAAAGCTGCTCATTATACTTATATTGCTCCCTCTGTATTCTCCTGCCAGGATTTGCACGTAATCTCTCTGAGGGGACCGACGCCAATTACACAGAGTATGTGGCCACAAGATGGTACCGCTCTCCGGAACTGCTTCTGGGGTATGTCATATTTTATTTTATGTGCCCCCTCTCTGGATAGGGCACAAAAAATCCTTGTTAGACTGCTTTGTTAAGTCTGAGATGATAACAAATTTTGAAGTGTGATATATTGCTGAAATAAATATTGACATTAAATGATAATATTGAAACCAAACTATAAAGCAGAAATATCCCCCAAAAACTCTTCTAAATGTACAATAAATATGAACTGCGATAAATAAATGACAGAATGCAGCAGTTAAGTTTTTAGTTTGTGACTAGAATGAGTCATATTCGTCCTTCTACAACTCAAATCTCATCATAGAGCAGAAAAATAACCAAAATTTTCCCACTAGTACAAAGAAAAAATATGATAAATACCGATCCCCCAAAAATATTGTCTCATCTGCATTGAACGATAAGTTGATATAACATCGTGATAGGCCTATGCTTAGTAAACATTTTGTAAACTTTTGGAAATATTTAAGGATGTTTTATTTTTCTATTTTTTCTTTGCACTGCAGTCAGTCCCAAAAAAGTCACTTCTGGTTTATTGGCAAGTTTCTATTTCAGGTTTACAGGCTGATTGGTGTTGGAAGCTGAATTCAATCAAATTTCGTAACAAAATCTAGAGAAAATATGACTTTATTTTTGGGATTGAGTATTCATATTTTGATATAAACCAGATTGTCAGTACTTTAAACTACGGGATTATTCTCTAACTAGGAGTGATATGACAAAAAAATTATCTCCCAATTTTCTTGGAGCCAAATGATGATTCTCATTTTATCACAATTCATGTAATCCTGTTATTTTTACATTCTTCACTGTGATTGGTTAAAGCTGTCACTCACTAACAGCCTTACAGATGGTGACCAATAGGAGGTGCGGGTGAGGAAAAGTGTCTGTATAGAGCAAAAAAGCAGATCGTCACAGGAATGAGATCACAGTTTATCTACATATCACCCAGCCCTAGTTATGACCACATGTTCTTCCTTGTTCTCAGGGCTCCATATGGTAAAGCGGTGGACATGTGGTCAGTGGGGTGTATTCTAGGGGAGCTGAGCGATGGGCAGCCTCTGTTTCCAGGAGAGAGTGAGATCGACCAGCTCTTCACCATCCAGAAAGTCCTTGGCCCTTTGCCTCCAGAGCAGATGAAACTCTTCTACAACAACCCTCGCTTCCACGGGCTGCGGGTACCACCAAAACATCTCGCCATCCTCTGTCCTCCATGACTGCTGCTATATATATATATATATATATATATATATATATATATATATATATATATATCATTATATATATATATATAATGATATATATATATATATATATATATATATATTTGGACTTAAAATGCACAAATAATGTCACTTCAATCATTTTTAGGTGTTCTGTTTCAGTACAGTTGAAGTTGCTGCACCTAATCCTATAAATTATACACCTACAAATATATTTTTCTTACTCATGGGTGTCCAAACTGTGTGTGGCTAATGTGGCCTTAAGATCAATTTTAGTTGACCCTCAAGCCTTGTGGTGAATTGAGCAATTTTATCATAAGCACAATTTTTTTACTGCAAATTTTAAATAATCAGTCACAATTATCTCAAAAACAAAACCATCCATCCATCCATTTTCTTATGCGCCCGGCCACTCTACGGAGGAAGCCCATTTCAGCCGCTTGTATCCGCGATCTTGTCCTTTCGGTCATTACCCAGAGCTCATGACCATAGGTAAGGGTAGGAACGTAGATTGACCGGTAAATCGAGAGCTTCGCCTTCCGGCTCAACTCCTTCTTTACCACAACGGACCGATACAGCGACCGCATCACTGCAGACGCTGCACCGATCCGCCTGTCAATCTCCCGCTCCATCCTTCCCTCACTCGTGAACAAGACCCCGAGATACTTGAACTCCTCCACTTGGGGCAGAGACTCACCACCCACCCGGAGAGAGCAAACCACCTTTTTCCGGTCGAGAACCATGGCCTCGGATTTGGAGGAGCTGATTCTTATCCCAGCCACTTCACACTCGGCTGCAAACCGCCCCAGTGCCTGCTGCAGGTCCTGGCTCGAAGAAGCCATCAGGACAACATCATCTGCAAACAGCAGAGATGAAATCCTATGGTTCCCAAACCAGGCCCCCTCCGGCCCCTGGCTGCGCCTAGAAATTCTGTCCATAAATATAATGAACAGAACCGGTGACAAAGGGCAGCCCTGGCGGAGTCCAACATGCACCGGGAACAGGTCTGACTTACTGCCGGCAATGCGAACACAGCTCCTGCTCCGGTCATACAGGGACCGGACAGCCCTTAGCAAAGAGCCCCGGACCCCATACTCCCAGAGCACCCCCCAAAGGACACCACGAGGGACACGGTCGAATGCCTTCTCCAGATCCACAAAACACATGTGGACTGGTTGGGCATACTCCCATGAGCCCTCGAGGACCCGATGGAGAGTATAGAGCTGGTCCAGTGTTCCACGACCAGGACGAAAACCACACTGCTCCTCCTGAATCCGAGGTTCGACTATCGGTCGGATTCTCCTCTCCAGTACCCTGGAATAGACCTTACCGGGAAGGCTGAGGAGTGTGATTCCCCTGTAATTGGAACACACCCTCCGGTCCCCCTTCTTATACAGAGGGACCACCACCCCGGTCTGCCATTCCACAGGTACTGTCCCCGACCGCCACGCGATGTTGCAGAGACGTGTCAGCCAAGACAGCCCCACAACATCCAGAGACTTGAGGTACTCAGGACGGATCTCGTCCACCCCCGGAGCCTTGCCACCGAGGAGCTTGCCAACCACCTCAGTGACTTCAGCCAGGGTGATGGACGAGTCCGCCTCTGGGTCCCCAGTTTCTGCTTCCTCCTCGGAAGACGTGACAGTGGGATTGAGGAGATCCTCAAAGTATTCCTTCCACCGCCCGACAACATCCCCAGTCGAGGTCAGCAGCTCTCCACCCGCACTGTGAACAGTGTTGGTGAAGCACTGCTTCCCCCTCCTGAGGTGTCGGACGGTTTGCCAGAATCTCTTTGAGGCCGTCCGATAGTCCTTCTCCATGGCCTCCCCGAACTCCTCCCAACCCCGAGTTTTTGCCTCTGTGACTGCCCGAGCCGTGGCACGCTTGGCCCGCCGGTACTCATCAGCTGCCTCAGGAGTCCCACGAGCCAACAAGGCTCGATAGGACTCCTTCTTCAGCTTGACGGCATCCCTTACTTCCGGTGTCCACCACCGGGTTCGGGGATTGCCGCCGCGACAAGCACCACAGACCTTACGACCACAGCTACGAGCAGCCGCATCGACAATAGAGGTGGAGAACATGGCCCACTCGGAGTCCATGTCTCCAACCTCCCCCGGGATCAGGGAGAAGCTCTCCCGGAGGTGGGAGTTGAAGACCCCCCTGACAGAGGGCTCCGCCAGACGTTCCCAGCAGACCCTCAGAATGCGCTTGGGCCTGCCAGGTCTGTCCGGCTTCCTCCTCCGCCAGCGGGTCCAACTCACCACCAGGTGATGATCAGTTGACAGCTCAGCCCCTCTCTTCACCCGAGTGTCCAAGACACGCGGTCGGAGGTCAGATGACATGACAACAAAGTCGATCATCGACCTCCGACCTAGAGTGTCCTGGTGGACACCCTTGTGCTCGAACATGGTGTTTGTTATGGACAAGCTGTGACTAGCACAGAAGTCCAATAACAAAACACCGCTCGGGTTCAGATCGGGGAGGCCGTTCCTCCCAATCACGCCCCTCCAAGTGTCACTGTCGTTACCCACATGGGCGTTGAAGTCCCCCAGGAGAACAACGGAGTCCCCGGTTGGTGCACTGTCTAGTACCCCTCCCAGGGACTCCAAGAAGGCCGGGTACTCTGCACTGCTGTTTGGCCCGTAGGCCGACACAACAGTGAGAGACCTGTCCCCGACCCGAAGGCGCAGGGACGCGACCCTCTCGTTCACCGGAGTGAACCCCAACACGCAGCGGCTGAGCTGTGGGGCAATGAGCAAGCCCACACCAGCTCGCCGCCGCTCCCCGCGGGCAACGCCAGAGAAATGGAGAGTCCAACCCCTCTCGAGAAGTTGGGTTCCAGAGCCCAAGCTGTCTGTGGAGGTGAGGCCGACTATATCTAGTCGGTAACGCTCAACCTCCCGCACAAGCTCAGGCTCTTTCCCCCCCAGCGAGGTGACATTCCATGTCCCCAGAGCTAGTCTCCATGTCCGGAGATCCGATCGTCGAGGTCCCCGCCTTCGACTGCCGCCCAGATCTCTCTGCACCCGCCCCTCATGGCTCCTCCCGCAGGTGGTGGGTCCACGGGAGGAAAAACAAAACCTTGACCTAATATTCCAAGCCTTGTTAAATGTGTGGTAGCTCAGTCACATCTATGTTAAATACAACCGTATAGATTGGCCCTCAGCTTTAAATATGTTACAATATACAGCCTTTGGTGAAAATATTTTGGACAACCCTGGTTTAACTCTACAGTCAAGACAATACTGTAATATATGTCGCCCACTTCTAAAGCCAGTCATATAAAATTTTTACCATCAAAACCTCTTTCCTCCTCTATATGCTCCATTGCTTCTGCTCCATTGACACGCTGTTTTTCATTCGCTTCCACTCCTCTCTTTTATTTATCTTCTCACCCTTCTATGTTTCTACACTTGTTTTTTGCTGTGCCGTGACTGATTGGATCTCAATGAGTCATCCTGTATCATGTATTCTGTATGCTGTGTGAAGCCTGCTGGTGCAACAGACCTGGGTCGTCGTTCTTCTCTTCCTCCTCTTTGCCCACGCCTCAGGATGTAATTATTAAAGGAAACTAGACCCATCTCTATGCATTGCTTAATGTGAAAACCACTGATAATAAGGCGCCTCTTTGATACAAATTCTGTCGATTGTAGGTGGTTAAATTAACCAGCAAAATAGAAGATCTTGACAGTTTAGACTTCTTTACATTATGTAAACTGGATTATTCAACAAATTTAATGATATGTATGATTAGTTTTAAGATTCAAACCAAACATATCTTCCCAGCGGTAACAACAATTCTGTATGTGCTTTGCAAAATAAGACAAATTAGCATATCAGCCACATAAAATAAAAATAAAATAAAATACAAACTCAAAATTATTAGAACACAGATTATTTATATATATTTTGAATAGGAATTTAACTCTTTAAGACATTTTTGTAGTGAATTGTTGTAAATAATTCCCAGTTAAATACTACAAGAAAAACATGCATGTTAACCAAGATCTAATCAAGATCACATAATCCAGCTCAATACAGACAGCACCTTTCTAATACAGCTGCAGGAAACCAGACCATTTGATTGATGACTCTTTGAACCAGGCTGCACCAGGCTGAACACCTGCTGTGATATTCATGTAACACTGGAACAAAAAGAACAGCTACTGGACATTTGACTTGAATAAACAGTACATTTTAAAGTAATTTTACTGAGAAAAGAAAGTCAAAAGCAACAAGCTACCACAGCCTAGAGCTGTAGAAGATGTTCCAAAGAATATCACAGAGATGCTATCAGGCTTTGAATATCAAAATACCTGACAAGGAGTTACAAATACAGATGAAATTCGTATTTGTTATTTTGCTTACTTCTTGGGTCCAGATGAAGAATTAATGGCAAGAATAGTGAAAAGGAGGCTTTGTGTGAAGCAAAGCGATTATATAATTGAGCAAATTACATTTAATGGGCGTTATTCACTTAGCTTCTAATATGCACAAACACCAGAGTCATTAGACCTATGACAAAGACTGGACAAATGATTATATAAGCCAGTCCAGGTAGATGAGTCACAGTGTTATTGACCTTTTCTTCTTTTCTTTTTTTTTAAAGTAAGATTATATTAAAATCACAAATAATGTAAATTAATAGTAATGTGTAATCTGTAATGTTGGTAGTTCCATCTCTTATAGAAACCTCTTCTCTTTTAGTTCCCAACAGTAAACCACCCTCAGACACTGGAGCGCAGATACTTGGGCATCATTGGTGGAGCTCTACTGGACCTCCTTAAGGTAAAAAAGCTGTAGCCAGGTGTGATTAATATTGACCAAAAAATGATATATATAATGTTATTTCTATATTCTGATTTTGCATATCTTCAAAAATACTATAATATTTCTAAATGATCTTTTAGAGACTCTATATGGCCCACCTCTATCTGTAGCCATTTCTGTCTTAGCTTATACCCTGCCTACATGCACTATTAAAAGCTGAGCCTCTGTCCGCACCACCCCCTGATTTTCTGAAACAACTAAAAGCTCTGTTTCCCATATTATAATTGCATGACTATTAGAATTATGTTAACATTGTGGTGGCTGCAGCATTTCTTGGCTCATATCTGGCCTGGTGCTGCTGTGTCTGCTGTAAGCTGGAGTTACATGTTGAGAATGTGGGCAGCACTTACGGAGTCTTTCTCCAGCAGATAATGACTCACTGCTAACACAATGTCATCTGAGGCCTAGCTTTAGCAAGGACCTGCATCTGAAATCTGGAGAATGTTTAAATAACTGTTGCTTGTTTGTAAACTGCATTGGCATAATAATTACTGTTATTATTATATTAGTGTTATTTCTAGATGCAGAACTTTGTAAAAAATTGTTGTTGTCAGTCATTGAATCAAAGCGCCCCCACAATGTGTCCTGTGTTTGAATGCAAGTGTTAGCATTTGGATTAAGACTCTATGTGGTACTGATATTCTACGTTTTCTTACTACTGTGCTGTTTTTTATGGAAAATGTAAGATAGTATTCTTCTTGCATTGCAGCATTTGTTTAAAATACCTGTATAGTGGTTTAGTCCTGGTGTAGTCCTGTTTAGTCTTTGATTTGACCTAGTTCAGAGTAGTACTGGTTATTTCATAGGATAATTTTTGTTTGGATTATGGAATGTTTTTAGTTCGCCTTACATATCATTGGTTTATCTCTATTTTTCACCTGTGATATACCGTTGCAAATTAAATCACTATTTTGAAGTAACATATTGCATTTTGTTCTCTACTGATGTGCAACACAATGTATTAGTTAATCCTATTTAATTAATTACAGTAAAAGTACACAGGAACAAGTGCTGAGATTTATTTATTTAACTGACTAATTTGTCACGATTACATTTACACATTGCTTGGACTGTTTGGTGACACAGCGGCGTGGAGAAGGCTGACTTTTATGATAATGGCGCCACTGACTCATAAAGACACAGCTGTTGGGTTTTTGTGATGAGTGGATCTCAGGGGCATTTTGAAGGCTCAGACGAGGGAAGGCTGTTCCACTAGAAATATGGCATAAAGTTAATCTTCTTATTCTTTAAAATCATATTAGTGCTTTTCCCCAACCACTTCTCCCATTGGTCAGCTATGTAAGATTTTGAGTGAGTGAGTTTTAACCAATCACAGAGAAGTGGGAACTTTCAGGAGGACCAGATGTGACTTCAATAGTGAGATTGTGATAAAATCTAAATTGTGATCTGCCTCCAAGAATATTGAGATATCAGTTTTTGACATGTCCCTCTGTCTATCAGAACCTTCTTCTGCTGAACCCCACTGAGCGATTTCTAACGGAGCAGAGTCTGAACCACCACGCCTTCCAGAGCCTACGGCACGTGGAGCGTCCCGGGCCGCCAACCCCCACCCCAGCCCGCTCATCCAAGAGGAAACCCCACCATGGAGACAACACCACCCCCAGCAGGTCAGCCCTATATTGTATGTACTTATTATTACAATAGACTTAGGTTAAATGTGTTTAGTGTCAGATAAATTCTTAGAGAATATTTCTTTCTTGAACAAGAAAACAAAGCACTAAATCTTATCTTGTGTACACTCTGACTGTGATTGCTAATTCACAGATAGCTACTTGGTCAAATGCATTCACTCTGAAACAGTTGTCTCTCTGGAGGTCTTCCATTTGTACATTGCTTTCTGAGCTCATCATCTATGACAGCTGTAATTTTTGGCTGTCTAAAAAAAATCTCCCTGTTCATTTCTCTAATAAAGATGTTGCTATAGTGACATGATTGTGTGATTCAGTGGTTTTGATTGTAAATTATTAGACAACTGACCTGTAATTTATGATTACTACAGGTCATGTTTACATTTACTTTTCCATTTAGCGGAAGTATTAGTATTTGTTTCTCTCACTGTATGTAACTTAAAGTCTTCTTTAATTACATAAATATCTGCTGTGGTCTGAAAAGTTGGGTTATAAAAAATATGAATTTAATAGAATGTAAGTATGTCAATTTCCAGAACTAAACCAAACAATATTGAAATTGCAGTATATTTTTCTCAGGAGCCATGGAGGAAAGAGCTCAGGAAGTCATCGCTCCAGCAGCAGAGAGTGCTCCAGTCTGCCGCGTCAGGAAGACCTCCAACCAAACAATGACTGCTTCCTTAACGGAAACATGTCTGCAGCCCTTAACCTCAGCCCCACTCTGCACCCCAAAAACTACCAGCCGTCCCTCTTCAACCACTCCACGTCCTGCAACATGGACCTGGCCAGCAGTAACTTGCCACATCTGCTCACCTCCAGCGAAGGCCAAAGTACAGCCGACTTTGACATCAGCCTGGGCTCCGATGGATACCTCAAATCCAACTTCCGCTCTCAGACCCGTCATTCATTTGTGGAGGGGAAGACCAATACACTTCAGTCAGGGGAAAAGCACAGCCGACACTATATGGACACACACGGCTCTATTCCTGCCTCTAATAAGTTTGCATATCTGAACTTATCCAAAAGTTACGGCAACCTCAGTGATGCTAAATCAGTGGGTAATCTGAACGATGTGCACCTATATGCAGATGAGCCCACCTCTCGATACTTTCCCTCCAGTTGCCTTGACCTGAGCGCGGCCCCGGGCAGCCCTGCATCCCGCAGAGTGGACCGTCTGGGGCCCATCAGTCGAGGCAGTATGCGTGATAGAGAGAGTAACACGCTGGACTCCTCGTACAGGCGCTCATCCACGCGTCACAAAGGCTCGGAAGACTCAGAAGAACCAGGGGAGGACAGAGGCCATGGGCACTCCCTCTCCGCCCCACACGACCCTCTGTACGGGCAAGGTTACACCAGCCCCTTCTCTTCTCAGCAACGCCCCCACAGGCATTCCATGTACGTGCGGCGGGACCACCAGAGGACCCACGAGGAGGGCCTCTCTGTGGGACAGGGGATCCCCACCAGAGCCAGTAGCCTCCAGCTCCTGTCCCCACAGCTGCAGCACCGAACACTGCCTCGGCATGCCGCCTCATCCAGAGAAGAGGACATGAGCAGGGTCAGTCTCTCGTCACTCACTGCTCTATGCACACCATGGGAGTTAATTACTGGTTTACACTTTTGTCAGATAACTGCAACCATGTAACTAGTATCTATCCTGTTGATACCTGATCATTATGACCTTACATTTTAAACAGAATTACGAAAATGACAGGATCATGTTCCAAGTTGGGAAGTAATGGGTTTAATAAAAAATAAAAAAGTCAATCAAAAATCATTGCTTTTACACCTGGAAAATAATTACCCCAATAATTCACATTTTCAAAAATGCTGAATATATTTGGAATAGTGTTTCTTGTTCTTTGTAACACCTATTCGAGTGCAATTATTACTTCTCTAGCAACCTCTTACCATACTACAAATGCTGGTTTTAAAAGTGTTTTTGCTACCTCTATATACATGTATTTATATTTATATTTATATTGTATCCACACATATACTACGCACTAGTGTATTTATATGTACTTTGTGCTTTGCTTGTGCTGCAGTGCTGAGCTCACCTCATGCTTCATCATGTCTCCATTAACAGAGCGAACAGGCTCCCACTGAGGTCAGCCACAGCAGACCCCCCATAAGAGACTCAACACGGGACAACACTGCATCTTTTCACTCACAGCGGCAAAAAAAACGAGGTCCGACATTGTGCCTGCACCCACCTCTCCCCACCCACATCCAGTCTCAGCGAGTGTGGTGTGGGTGGATTCTGCTGCTGTCATGCCCTGCTCTCTCTCTCCTCTCTCTCTTCTCTCTGCATCAGATGCCTCTTCATTTTCTCTGTGTGCTTTGCTTCTCTCTCATGTGACTATTATGATAGCACAGTCGCTGGAGAGAATAACAGTATAGGCTGCAATTTATAGCTACTGCAGTTGGTAAATCAATAATTCTTTGGTCGTTCAGGTACAATGTAAAAGCTTAACTCTAAAGTGTTCGGCCCCCTCATTTCTCAAGTGACCATCATGTGTTATGAATTAGGTCGGCCTGTATCACGAGCAGCAGGGAGAAGATGGCAGCTCGAGTAAAGAGAACCGCAACATATACAGCGAGTCAATGCCCCGGAGGGTGGGCAGCTTCTACAGAGGTGGGTTAGCCTCAGCAAGGACTCCATACTATATGACATACCGGTACATCTGGTAGAAAACATATCAGGGCATAACCTACTGATACTTAACAGTGACATCACATTATGGGGAACGCAGCTTGTATTTCTATGGAGGACAGCTCCACAGTTACCATGGTGACACAATGCACACATTAGGAAAGCCTCATAAGTTTTTACATGATCGGAAAAGTAAAGAAAAAAATAGAAAATGGATTAGTTTGATTTTAAACAAAAAGGTTGAGTGTGACAAAAAAAATGCTGGGCTAAATACCTTCTTTAAGGCCAGATTGTGAAAAAACTCAGATGAAAGTGAGTGACGGAGCTTCAGACTGAGCAGTGCCTCTAGTTAGATTTACTCCATCAAGAAATGTTGATAACATTAGCTAAAAGTATCAACTGGTGGCTCTCAGATCCTAAAATATGTCATACTCTGAGATAGGGGCAAGTTCCAGTTGTCCATATGGTCTTTTGGAAGTATCTAAAAATAAAATGTAGTACTTACTCTAACCATGTATAAATAATATGTTACTGTTATGTAACTTAATGTTTACACACAATAAATGGGGGGCAAAAACAGTTTGATTTTCACACTACAGTAACCACTAAGTAAGCACTGAAATGGCCAAAGGTTAATGATGATTTTTGTCCTGTACCTTGAGTAGTCCCCTCTCCGCGCCCGGACAATTCGTTCCATGATGCCAGGGGACAGAGGGCGGGGGACAGCAGCGGCTTGACAAACCACTCCAAACGTCAGCCAGCCTTCGACCCGTGGTAATTATCTTTGTAACCTTCCTTCCCTTCAACAGCCTGTTATGTGTCGACATCAGCTACACTGGGCTGCTGCTGCCTGCTGTTAAGTAGAGCATTTATTTGATGGTTGGATTAAAGGCCTGTTGTAAGTGACACTGTTGTACTAATTGCAAATATGTTGTTTTTTGTGGGGGGGTTTTCTTAGGACCGGTCCAGACACTGTAGTTTTAAATCCTGAGCCATCCAAAGAAAAGGAGAAGCAGGGTTTCTTTAGAGCGATAAAGAAGAAAAAGAAAAAGTCTCAGTTGGTGAGTAAAAATGTATATTACCACTAAAATGACCACTAAAACCCAAAACACTTCATGATTATGTGTTTAACAGTGGGAAATGTTATTAGGCAGTTAGTGAACATTCATCCTCAAAAACAGAAAGTTTATAGACAAAGGTTAGATAGCAATGAATAAAATTAGAATTTTTTTTCAATTTTGATATAATACTTATACTCAGGTTTGAGTATCTGCTGAAACCCAATATCAAACAATATTAGTATGTATACCGAAAGCACCTTACAAATTACTAATCACTAACTGATTTAAATGTGTTTGTTTTTCAAGTAACTCTAGAACAGCACTGTGAGATCTAAGGGCAACAATGGTCTTATTACATTATTTGGTGTAACCTCCAGACCAATGTCTTTTAACATATGCCCAATCATGCAAATTGTATTTCTGGATCTGACCTGATACCCAATGCCAGTATTAGCATTCCCAGCTAAACTTGCCACTGCCAATTCTTGTGGGGTGTTCTCAGTCTGCAGTGGTCCTTATCTATCAAACAGGAAGGAATACCGGGAACCCACCGAGAGGAGTCCCAGTGCCCATGTGGTCTTATGTAACAGACGAACTACTCCAGCTGAATTTGTTGAAGACATAATATTAAAGGGGTGGTCGTAATGTTATGCTTCATTGTTGACTGTTCCTTGCTTGTCCACATCTGTATTCCCTTCTTTTAAAAGTGTTTTCCCTCGATGCAGCTTGTTGGACTGATCATTTTTTCCTGTTGTTATAGTTGTGCTCCACTGTCCTGTCCCATCTGTGCTGTGCCTCTATATTACAGATTGAAGCGCCAGATCGAAGACCTCCCGTCCTCAGGAAAAGTCTTTTCCCTCTGTTTAGCCCAAAGAATCACATAAAGCGTAGTTCGTCTGTGAGAGTTCTCCCTGTAGTGTCCTCTCCCATGGTACATGTTATGCACCTCTTCTCTATGTTCTAACTGTATCCACACTGCATGCTTAATAGTAACCATTTTAAATGATTCTTTTTACATTTTTATATGTTGAAATATCTCATTGGTAAATCATGGTCACACTGACCAGATCCATCTTTAAGAAGGACTAAGTGCAAACATTTGTAGTTGAAGATACATGCAATATTATATTTGGATCTGGTTGGTACATGTAGTTTATTAAATTAAAACACTGTTAGTAGGGCTGTACAGTATATGCAAAGTGTTTTAATAAAACCCATACTATTACAAGTACTTTTCCATGTCATTTACTTTTGCAGTTTACAATAATGAACTAATTTTAATGTAAAATTGTGTATGTTGTAGTTGTGATGTAATTGGTTTATCTACAAACCAGTTACATCTATAGTCATTCAATTTAGTTTTGTTCATTTATTTTTATAAAGTATCAAACGCATTGTAGTTGTCCTTTGTTGCCCTTCATTACATACAGTGTATTGCTAATATTGTGCAGCCCTAGTTGTCAGTGATTGGTACCACGCTGCTAACAGCATGTCTTTTAATTATGATCTGAGGAGGAGTGAGAGAAGCTGTGTCTTTCCATGGTTACTACTACAGCATGCATCCCAATTCGTTTCATTTATTTATCTTTATTTATACAGGGAGAGCCCAAGGCAAGGCAAGTCAAGTTTATTTGTATAGAACAATTTGCACACAAAGTAATTTAAAGTGCTTTACAGAATAAGAAAGACATTAAAATTGCAATACAAACAAATCAAAAGATAAATAATGATCATGAAATTAACATTAAAAGAGAAGAGTGTAGAAGAAAAACTTTCAGTCATATGCACAGTTAAACAGAACTGTTTTAAGTTTGAATTAAAACATTGTCAAAGTAGAGGTCTGTCTCACATCTTCAGGAAGACTGTTCCAGGTTTTAACAGCATGGAACTGAAACACTGATTCCTCATGTTTAGTCCTGACTCTTGGCACCAGCAGGAGGCCTGTCCCTGAAGTCCTCAGAGTGTGAGATGGTTCATACGGCACTAACATTTGGGAGATGTACTTTGGTGCTGGTCCATGAAAAGACTTGTTCACAAGCAGAGTTACTTTAAAGTCTACTCTTTGAGCCACAGGAGCCAGTGCAGAGACCTGAGCACAGGACGCATGTGTGAAGTACTTCCTGGCTTGACTCAGGACCCCAGCAGCAGCTTTTTGGATGTACTGCAGCTGTCTTAACACTCGTTTGGAAAGGCCAGTGAGGAGTCCTTTACAGTAGTCTAATTTACAGGACACAAAAGCAAGGATAAGTCTCTCCAAGTCTGGTTTAGACAGTATATTGGATTGATTTTTGCAATATTATAAGAAGATAAAATGCTGTATATGTTATTGATTTGATGTGGTTATTAAAATTCAAGTCCATTATTACCCCTAGATTTCTAGCCTGATTTGAAGGTTTAAGAGAGTTGTTTTGCATCCACACATTGGATGCAGTGTCAGAGTGAATCCACTGGTCCATATTCACCTGTTGCCAGTGAGACATAGATCTGAGTGTCATCTGTATAGTTGTGGTAGGACACATTTTTACTACATATTAACAGACCTAACGGCAGCATGTGGAGCTTGTACAAAAGGAGTCCTAGGATTGACCCCAGGGTACCCCACAGGTCAGAGTCATGTGATCTAGGACACAGTTTCCAATTTCAACAAAGTACTCCTTGTCTTATACACAGGACTTGAACCAGTGTAGTGCAGTGTCAGAGATGATTACCCAGTCCTCTATTCTCTGTACCATGATCCCATGATTGACAGTGTCAAAAGCAGCACTCAGATCTAACAGGATCAAGACTGAGATTTTGCCTGCATCAGTGTTCAGGCGGATGTCATTTGTCACCTTGATAAGAGCAGTCTCAGTGCTGTGGTGGTGTCTAAAACCTGACTGGAAAACATCAAAGGAGTTGTTCGTTTGGAGAAAGTTAGTAAGCTTTTGGTAAACAACTTTTTCAAGGACAGATTTGAGATTGGTCATTAATTGTTAAGTACTGTGGCATCAAGATTGCTCTTCTTTAGGAGAAACTTAATAACTGCAGTTTTCAGAGCTCTTGGAAATGTTCCAGATTCAACTAAAGTGAAGTTAGCTATGCCAGCGAGTGGTGATAGCAAACTGTTGAGCAACAGACTTACTGCCTAACACATTGAGACAGGATGCAGATGAACTTAGACTGGTGATGATCTCTTGGACAGTTCTAGGTTGCTGCAGTGTTTTAATTTGCGTTGTGGAATTGATGGCATTTAATGAACCTTGCCATTAAAGAAAACTGCAAACTCATTGCACTTAGATGTGGAAATTAGTTCCAACGGCAATGGAGCTGGAGGGTTTGTTAATCTGTTTACTGTTACAAACAGGATATGATGACGCCCAATGAGAGTACTCGGACTCTCTGAGCACCCTGTTGCAAACAAAATAAATAACTACACAGGTCCATTTAAAACATTAAAAACAGGTGGAGGTGTGATTATTAATATTTATCACCAGATTATTAAAGTACATTTGTGGCACCAACGTATTCAGTCTTACATGGCATTTCTTTCTCATTTCAGTTCTAGTGTGGCCAGTTTTTAGACGTAGCAAATCATGAAATCTTGTATTAAAAGCTCCCGTATAAAGTTCAACAAGCAAGTGAGATATTCAGTTGATCAAGCAGTCTATTATAAATGAATTTAATACAGCATTATTCTCTTCTGACAGACTGTGATGGCCAGCCTACTTTTTCATAGAGTGTATGGTAAATTCATCATCTATTATGAAATGAAGGGCTCCGTGAAAGAGTGCATCTAAAGGTTTCAAAGTATAGGCCGGAGTCTGCATATATATTCTATAATAAAATGATAATTTGGATTTTAAACTGTTGCATGATTCCAAAATATGTATTTTAAAGGATAGGTTTTTGTCAAGCCAAAACCCAACATATTTATAGGTGGTGACTCTTTCAATCAATGTACCATTTAGTGTATAAAGATTTGTAGCAGCAGAGAGAGCACTTGCATACAAAACAGCATCATCTGCATATAAATGTATGAGGTTTCCTCTAAAATTTTAACCAATTGAATTAATAAATATAGTAAAAAGTAGCAGGCCCAAAATTGAGCCTTGGTGCACGCCTTTGTTTAAAGTAAAAAACAAACCAAAAAAAAAACATGATCTACTACTGCCTGGGTTCTGTTTGAAAGGTAGTTTTGAAACCGTTGTCATAACCAATATGCTTCAGGTGCTTCAAGAGGGGGAAAAAAACTTTATTTAAATCAACCTACACACAAGTGCTGCACAATCTTGTCATCAAGGGCTGTGAAAATGTAATTTAAAATTTTTGTTGTTGCAGTGACAGTACTATGCTCTTCTTTGAAACCCGACTTATAAGACTGGATGAAACACTTATTTAAATCAGTTGTAACTTGATTTGCAACCAACTTTTGTAAAACGTTTGCAAGACGAAGTACCAGTAATTTAGATATTCTCTGGAAATTATTTACATTTTTAGTCGTATCACCTTTATGTAAAGGCAAAACGTGCCGTTTCCCATAATTTTGGAATAAGTGCCATTTGAATTGATAAATTAAAACAATGAAATACAGGTAGAATTAAATATGAGGCAGCTTTGGATCAAGTTCATCAGCTCCTGTGGACTTTGGGTCTATGGAGCAGAGTGCATTAAGGCCTCCATGTAAGTGAAAGGTCTTAAAGAGAAAATCTCATTGCTATCTGCCAGAGGTTCAGATTCAACATAATCAAGATCAGAAGGATTACCATTATTATCCAAAGCATCATATGCAGAGTTAAAAATGCCTATTAATAGCATCACATAAATGCGCTTAGCTCCAAGCATGCAATCGAGATTTCTTTTGCTACCCAGGACTTAGCTATCACAAAGTCAGTGTGAATAGTTCCATGCCTGTCAGTTGTGTGGATGTAGGCCACTGCTCCATGCGCCCTCTCGTTTTCCGGAATCTGATTAGGGCACCGAGGAGCGAATATCCAAGAGTCAGCCGTGGCAGTAGCTGGTTGTCCAGTCAACAACAGAACAGTTAAATTCTATCCTTTCTTTACTATTGTTCATCCATCTATTTTCTTCAGCTTTCCACCTGCACGGTTTGCCAGAATTTCTTTCAGGCTTACCAACAGACCTCCTACTTGGCCTCCCCGAGCTCCCCCCAGCCCCGAGTTTTTGCCTCTGCAACTGCACAACCTGTGGCACGCTTGGCCTGACAGTACCTGTCAGCTGACTCAGGAGTCCCATAAGTCAACAGGGCGTGATAGGACTTCTTCCACCGCAACAGGCACCAAAGACCTTACAACCACAGCTACGAGCAGCCGCATCAACAATGGAGGTGAAGGGAGCAGTATTTTCAGCAGGGAGACCCAGACTTACCCTCTCCACACTTACACACTTCCCAGGCTAGCTGAGAGACAGGAGGAAACTCATTTCGACCGCTTGTATCCGCGATCTTGTCCTTTTGGTTGTTACCCAAAGCTCATGACCATAGGTGAGGGTAGGAGCATAGATTGACTGGTAAGTCGAGAGCATTGCCTTTCGACTCAACTCCTTCTTTATTACAACAGTCCGATACAGCGACCGCATCACTGGAGATGCTGCACCGATTCGCCTGTCATCTCACGCTCCATCCTTCTCTCACTTGTGAACAAGACCCCAAGGCACAGGCACTCTCCCCCACTGCCATGCGATGTGGCAGAGGTGTATCAGTCTAGACAGTCCCACAACATCCAGAGATCGCCACCAAGGAGCTTGCCAACCACCTCAGTTACTTCAGCCAGGGTGATGGATGAGTCCGCCTCCAAGTCCTCATTCTCTGCATCCTCCTGATGTGACAGTGGGATTGAGGAGATCCTCAAAGTAGTCTTTAAACTGTCCAACAACATCCCCAGTTGAAGTCAGCAGCTTACCACCCGCACGGTTTGCCAGAATTTGGGACTCCTGAGCTGTCTCAGGAGTCCCACAAGCCAACAGGGCCCGAGAGTACTCATTCTTCAGTCTGATGGCATCCCTTACTTCTGGTGTCCACCACTGGGTTCGATGATTGCCACCGCGACAATGGCACCAGAGACCTTACAACAACAGCTACGAGCAGCCGCATTGACAATGGAGGTGGAGAACATAGCCCAATCAGACTCCATGCTCCTAACCTCCCCCAGGATGTGGGCGAAGCTATCCCGGAGTCGAAGACCCTACTGATAGAGGGCTCCAAAAGACTTTCCCAACAGACCCTCACGATACGCTTGAGTCTGCCCGGTCTGTCCGGCTTCCTCCTCCACCACCGGATCCAACTCACAACCATTCCTGGTGCAATGTGCACTGATGCACTGTGCTCGAACATGGTATTTGTTATGGACAAACTGTGACTAGCACAGAAATCCAATAACAAAATACCACTCGGGTTCAGATCAGGGAAGCCATTCTTCCCGATCACCCTCTCCAGGTGTCACTGGCATTGGAAGTCCCCCAGTAGAACAACAGAGTCCCCGGTGCACTGTCTAGTACACCTCGCAGGGACTCCAAGAAGGCCGGGTACTTTGCCCTGCTGTTTGACCCATAGGCCGACACAACAGAGACCTGTCCCCGACCCTCCAGGTGCCACAAGTGCTCCTCATTGCGGACAAGCTGAAGACATTGGTCCTTAGCTGAAGCAAGGTGTAGGCACTGTTGCTCCTTGTGCAGGCTTTGTAAAGGACTCATAGGACCCTGCTGTGTCCATCCAAGAAGTGTACAGATGGCGATCAGTCCACCTTCTGGCCCTTAGTGAGTAGGCCAGGTCAGAGGTAGCACTTCAGCAAGGTTGAGCTCTTGAGCTGAAAAGGCTTTGCGAATCTGGTACCATTCAGAATGTTTCTCTAAGGGAGGGATGTCGAATCACGTGGATGAACCAGTAAGATGTTGGACAGTTTGGTGGCCTGTTCTCAGGACCAGAGTCTTTGGGTCACCTTTGAGGTCCTGCTGTTGCACCACTGGGGGAGAACGAGGGGTCCTCTCTGAGCCATCATCCAGAACATGGACTTGCATGGTTTGAGCACCACTGTGGACTAGGACAATCACTACTTTCAACATGACCTGCTCCGATTGATTTGGACAGTCAAAGTACTGTCCAAATCAATCGGAGGTTTAAGGTACAGGTGTTTGCTGCATGATTACAGCCACAACTCTAATATTGCTTACCATCCTTAATCCACTGTATTATCTCATTTACAGATAATTGTCCACATTGTCACACCAAGGGCAGTATAGCTTAGGCTTGGCATTGGCTTTTGCTTTAGCTTAAGCCAAGATAGATGTTGGTGGCTTGGCGTTTAGCATCAGCAGAACTGGTGCAGTCCTGTCCTTTGTCCTGCCAAACTCAATATTGCATCCAGCACAGATTGGATGAGCTGCCGGGAGAGCTTGCAATGCACTGGTGCATGGCTGGTAGTGGTACGTGTAAATTTCGCTAGTTGCGTTAGCATGCTTGAGCTGACCAAGCAGAACGTGATACTGTCCACTGAGGGTGTCGAGTGCCATCTGAAGTAAAGCAAAGTCACTCTCACGTCCACGTTTGAAGTACAGTAGTGTAAGCCTGGAAATCCTTTAAGCTGAAACAATCAGTAGGTCTGTTCTTAATGGTGGCAGAGCGCTGGGTTGAGGACCTGGCTGGTATAGCTAGGGAAATGTGACAACTGGTAGAGCAAGGGACAACAGTGACTGCAGTGCAGGCATTGGTGAAGACTGGCCAAATGTAGATACAGACAGGGCAGGAGTCACCAGAGGTACTACATTAGACTGTATAGCTTCAGCTATAACTGCAGCTGGTGGTGGAGCAATTTGGAAGCTGGAGTGAGCCATTGTTGTCGGTATGTTAGCACATGGTATAGAGGCGAGAGGAGGAACATACTGTGATGGATGGGTAACTTGAGGAAGGCTTGGAGAGACAAAGGTGTTGGATGGCACAGACGCTAGCTGTCTCAGTGCTGGAGTTGGCACAGCTGCATATGCTGTGGAAGTGGTAGGCACAGCAACTGGCTAATGGACACTGACAGTAGTTTGGGTAGAAACTGGTGGGTTAGTCTTTGGCGTCGATGATGGAGGAGCAAGCTCAAGGAAACTCATAGGAGTTGATGGAGACTCTGGTGCCTTGCCCTCCACATCTGAGGAAACCAGTTTGGCCATCTTTAACTTTGTCTCTGCTTCTTGCATGCTGTGGTTCCTATATATCCATATTTAACTGACTCCATATGGAGAATTTAACTGGTAGAGATGACAACAGTGTGGAAAAAACGTACATAGGTTACATTATAAGGTGAAAACCCAAATATGATATCATATACAATACATGCTGACATATAGCTGTAGATAGGAAATAATAAAAAAAAATATGCCACATAGGCTATACCTATGCAATAACAAAGCAGTGAATAAAACAGTAATAAAGTATGCATTAATGATACAGTGCTTATTAAATGCTGTACACAGTAACTTGAGGTCAATAGGCACCACAATTGTCACTAAAGCTTAACTGGTTAGCAGAAAACGGATTCACAAATGCGAAATTTACTTACAAAAAATTACATCTACATTTACAAATGAGGTTGTAAGAGGTATTAGAGAATAACTCTTGTCCAAACCACAAAGCTGCCTTGTCCTCAATAGTAAGTAATGAAAACATATGCAAAACGAAGAGTTAACACAAGAATGGCCTGCTGCACCCCAGTTTCTGGGCCTGCTGCGGTTATTCAGATCTGAGTCGTAGAGAAATGGGTCACCGGTGAAAATCCAAGCACAAATAAAACTCTGACGTGGCTAGCAAGCAGTTAGCATTATGCTAAAAACACGATGCGGGTTAAGTTACACTTTAGTAGAAGTAAATTGTTAACTTATTGAATCCCAATCAGGATGTATTTCAAAGGATTCTGTTTATGTAAACCTATTTCTGATCTCAATAAAATCTACGATAAACCCCTGTCTCTCAAATCCCAAGCACATGCGCCAATAATCTTTATCTGTTCTCTTTTGCAATAATTATACCACATTGTGTTAAGACAATAATGAAAATTGATTGATATATTTGTAAAAGTGTCTATATAGTAAAATATTTAGCCATCTCAATGCAGACAAACGCTGTTGGAAATCTGTGTTTCTATTTTTACATGGAAGTTTGTTCAGATGTCGCAAGGGGTTACTGCAGCACAAACACAGTCTGGTTAGTCAGAGAGAAGCAGGCTAGATGCACATCACAATAAGAGAATGGCCTCAAATCTTTCTCCTCAGATCAAAATGCATTTATTGAAATAGATGCATGTCGTGTTTAATAATGACAGCACAAGATTACACATTGCAGTTGTATATTGTAACAGCAGCTTCACACCGTGTGGGTGTGTTGCTTCACAAAAGCAACACACCCACAAATGTGCTTAAATCATGATGAGACATTTAACACTGTTTTAAGCACATTCGTGTTGTCCATTACAATGTGTGGATTTCAACTGAGCTTAAGTCTGAGAATGTATTTGAATAGAAAATAATTGTGTACATTTGGGACAGGCGCCCAACGAGGATAGTGTCCTTCAGAAGTCGTCCAGATCGGGACATCAGAGCGGGCGCCACAGATCCCGAGATAAGAGCCGCGAGCGTGACCAGGAACGAGAGCGGGACAAGGACTGGCCACCAGAGAAACTGTCCGACTCACACTCTCCGGTATGAACTTTTAAAAAGACATGTTGTGTTCATATTTGCACTTTAAGTTAATGGTGGCTACATATACAATGGCAAAAACACTCAAAGTTACTTGTTTTTTCAAATTGGGTATTTGAGCATCTGTCTTACTTTCTTATTGTGTCAGCCTAAAAGTTGTTTACCTTGAGTATGTTGTATTAGTTATATTGAGCTACAGTTACTTATTTTATTTATTTATTTATTTATTTCAGGGACAATGCACATTAATAAACATTTGCATGTAAATATGCCAGAATTAGCCCGAGGGCTATTTTTCATCCGTAGTCCCGGGACAGGTGTAAAATGTCAACCTGTAGGAAATAAAATACAATAGAATAAAAACAAGGTTATTATTTCATCCATCCATCCATCCATTTTCTTCCGCTTATCCGGGGCCGGGTCGCGGGGGCAGCAGTCTAAGCAGGGACTCCCAGACTTCCCTCACCCCGGACACGTCCTCCAGCTCCTCCGGTGGGACCCCAAGGCGTTCCCAGGCCAGCCGAGAGACATAGTCCCTCCAGCGTGTCCTGGGTCTTCCCCGGGGCCTCCTCCCGGTGGGACATGCCCAGAACACCTCCCTAGGGAGGCGTCCAGGAGGCATCCTGAGCAGATGCCCGAGCCACCTCAACTGGTTCCTCTCAACGTGTAGGAGCAGCGGCTCTACTCTGAGCTCCTCCCATGTGACCGAGCTCCTCACCCTATCCCTAAGGGTGCGCCCGGCCACTCTGCAGAGGAAGCCCATTTCAGCCGCTTGTATCCGCGACCTTGTCCTTTCGGTCATTACCCAGAGCTCATGACCATAGGTGAGGGTAGGAACGTAGATTGACCGGTAAATCGAGAGCTTCGCCTTTGGGCTCAGCTCCTTCTTCACCACAACGGACCGATACAGCGACCGCATCACTGCAGACGCTGCACCGATCCGCCTGTCAATCTCCCGCTCCATCCTTCCCTCACTTGTGAACAAGACCCCGAGATACTTGAACTCCTCCACTTGGGGCAGAGACTCACCACCCACCTGGAGAGAGCAAACCACCTTTTTCCGGTTGAGAACCATGGCCTCGGATTTGGAGGAGCTGATTCTCATCCCAGCCGCTTCACACTTGGCTGCAAACCGCCCCAGTGCCTGTTGCAGGTCCTGGCTCGAAGAAGCCATCAGGACAACATCATCTGCAAACAGCAGAGATGAAATCCTGTTGTTCCCAAACCACACCCCCTTCGGCCCCTGGCTGCGCCTAGAAATTCTGTCCATAAATATAATGAACAGAACCGGTGACAAAGGGCAGCCCTGGCGGAGTCCAACATGCACCGGGAACAGGTCTGACTTACTGCCGGCAATGCGAACACAGCTCCTGCTCCGGTCATGCAGGGACCGGACAGCCTCTTAGCAAAGAGCCCCGGACCCCATACTCCCAGAGCACCTCCCAAAGGACACCACGAGGGACACGGTCGAATGCCTTCTCCAGATCCACAAAACACATGTGGACTGGTTGGGCATACTCCCATGAGCCCTCGAGGACCCGATGGAGAGTATAGAGCTGGTCCAGTGTTCCACGACCAGGCCGAAAACCACACTGCTCCTCCTGAATCCGAGGTTCGACTATCGGTCGGCTTCTCCTCTCCAGTACCCTGGAGTAGACCTTACCGGGAAGGCTGAGGAGTGTGATTCCCCTGTAATTGGAACACACCCTCCCCTTCTTATACAGAGGGACCACCACCCCGGTCTGCCATTCCACAGGTACTGTCCCCGACCGCCACGCGATGTTGCAGAGACGTGTCAGCCAAGACAGTCCCACAACATCCAGAGACTTGAGGTACTCAGGACGGATCTCGTCCACCCCCGGAGCCTTGCCACCGAGGAGCTTGCTAACCACCTCAGTGACTTCAGCCAGGGTGATGGACGAGTCCGCCTCTGGGTCCCCAGTTTCTGTTTCCTCCTCGGAAGATGTGACAGTGGGATTGAGGAGATCCTCAAAGTATTCCTTCCACCGCCCGACAACATCCCCAGTCGAGGTCAGCAGCTCTCCACCCGCACTGTGAACAGTGTTGATGAAGCACTGCTTCCCCCTCCTGAGGCGTCGGACAGTTTGCCAGAATCTCTTTGAGGCCGTCCGATAGTCCTCCTCCATGGCCTCCCCGAACTCTTCCCAACCCCGAGTTTTTGCCTCTGTGACTGCCCGAGCCGCGGCACGCTTGGCCCGCCGGTATTCATCAGCTGCCTCAGGAGTCCCACGAGCCAACAAGGCTCGATAGGACTCCTTCTTCAGCTTGACGGCATCCCTTACTTCCGGTGTCCACCACCAGGTTCGTGGATTGCCGCCGCGACAAGCACCACAGACCTTACGACCACAGCTACGAGCAGCCGCATCGACAATAGAGGTGGAGAACATGGCCCACTCGGAGTCCATGTCTCCAACCTCCCCTGGGATCAGGGAGAAGCTCTCCCGGAGGTGGGAGTTGAAGACCCCCCTGACAGAGGGCTGCGCCAGACGTTCCCAGCAGACCCTCACAATGCGCTTGGGCCTGCCAGGTCTGTCCGGCTTCCTCCTCCGCCAGCGGATCCAACTCACCACCAGGTGGTGATCAGTTGACAGCTCAGCCCCTCTCTTCACCCGAGTGTCCAAGACACGCGGTCGGAGGTCAGATGACACGACAACAAAGTTGATCATCGACCTCCGACCTAGAGTGTCCTGGTGCCACGTGCACCGATGGACACCCTTGTGCTCGAACATGGTGTTCGTTATGGACAAACTGTGACTAGCACAGAAGTCCAATAACAAAACACCTCTCGGGTTCAGATCAGGGAGGCTGTTCCTCCCAATCACGCCCCTCCAAGTGTCACTGTCGTTACCCACATGGGCGTTGAAGTCCCCCAGGAGAACAATGGAGTCCCCGGTTGGTGCACTGTCTAGTACCCCTCCCAGGGACTCCAAGAAGGCCAGGTACTCCGCACTGCTGCTTGGCCCGTAGGCCGACACAACAGTGAGAGACCTGTCCCCGACCCGAAGGCGCAGGGACGTGACCCTCTCGTTCACCGGAGTGAACCCCAACACGCAGCAGCTGAGCTGTGGGGCAATGGGCAAGCCCACACCAGCTCGCCGCCGCTTCCCACGGGCAACGCCAGAGAAATGGAGAGTCCAACCCCTCTCAAGAAGTTGGATTCCAGAGCCCAAGCTGTGTGTGGAGGTGAGGCCAACTATATCTAGCCAGTAACGCTCAACCTCCCGCACAAGCTCAGGCTCCTTCCCCCCCAGCGAGGTGACATTCCATGTCCCCAGAGCTAGTCTCCATGTCCGGAGATCCGGACGTCGAGGTCCCCGCCTTCGACTGCTGCCCAGATCTCTCCACACCCACCCCTCATGGCTCCTCTCGCAGGTGGTGAGTCCATGGGAGGACGGCCCCACATCGTTCCTTCGGGCTGGGCCCGGCCACCAGGTGCTCGCTGCCGAGCACCCACCCCAGGCCTGGCTCCAGGGTGGGGTCCCAGTAACGCCAGTCCGGGCAACGTAGCTTGCCTTGTTGTTTGTCTCTTCATGGGGGGCTTCTGAACCGCTCTTAGTCAGACCCGTCTCCCAGGACCTGTTTGCCATGGGTGACCCTACCAGGGGCATGAAGCCCTCGACAACATAGCTCCCAGGATCATTCGGGTGCTCAAACCCCTCCACCACGTTAAGGTGGCGATTCGGGGAGGGGAGGTTATTATTTATACTCTAAAATCATTCTTACATACAGTCGCATACGACTCCATTCTTATAGTCATAAAACCACATTCAGCCACAAACACAACATACCGTTGTCTACATACACACACAGACACAAACAGACATACAACAAGACTCAAACAGAGGAAGGATGGAGACAGGAGCATCGAGAGGTGGATGTTAGTGGTGACAAGATTGATTTTCAATTAACCATTTCTTTAACTGTAATTTAAATGAGGTCCATGACATCCATGTCTTGTTGTTCCACCCACTCAAATTGTAACACAATCAATCACTCTAATCATAGACTAAAATAGCATAACATAAATATGCATTTAAACATATCTCAATTGTATTCCCACTTATGCAGGATATTGTAATTGCCTGCTTTTCAAAAATGTATCCATTTCAGAGTCAACCCCTGAAGTCACTGAGGAAACTCCTCCATCTGTCCTCTTCATCGTCCAATCAAACTGCTCCCTCTGACATGCGGTACCCATCAATGCCCAACCCCGGCTCGTCTCAGGGCGGGTTTGTGGAGAGCAGGGGTCACTCCGGGGTCAGTACGCCCCAGATGAAGGCTCGCCAGTACCCACACCCCTCCCAGCTGGAACCTGGGTGGCACACTTCTGCTTTAGGACGTCCCGAGGGCAACCCCTATCCCGAGCAGATGAGCATTAAAGCAGGGCAGAACGGGCACGGTTTCGGGCGGCCCTCTCGCTCCCGGATTCCAAACTTAAATGACCTAAAGGAGACAGCTCTGTGATTTAAGATCTCTGCTCCACTTTCTCTGCCTCCTTTTGTTGCTCCTACTCACTCCTTGCATAACACCACACCTGCCGCACACACAGCAGTGATGCCAAACACTTGCTTGCTAAAGGTCTAGTACAGGCCTTGGTATGTCTTAATTTTTTAAAGCTTCCATGTTTGATAGACTTTATATTATTATGTAATTCTGATTATAATTTGTACTATAATTATAAATATATTGCAGATCAAATATATATATGGATAAGGTAAAGTATAGATTTGTGTAAGTATTTTTGTTTCTATGGATAGATCTCTGGTACATTTTATTATGTAGTCTTTAATATAGGAACCTAAGGCATTTTAACACAGCCACTTTAACATTGTTTAAGTCAGTAATGTTGGTAACTGTGTTCATCTCACCAGGGTTCTAGCTGTTGCCTTTGGTGGTGTATGAGTGAGAGGAATCACTGTAGTGCAATTAATACTACACTTTTAAGGGCGTGTTCACATTTGTCCTGGTTTGGTCCTAGTTTAAGCTCAGTTTGAGTTGTAATGCAGAAGGTCTTGTTCTAGCCCTGGTTCAGTCTTGGTTTAGGTCTGGGGTGAGACCTAGTTCAGTCAAACGTTTTATGTGGTGATTGAGCAAGTGTGAACATACCCTAAATGCTAAACTAAGAGGTCTATTTAGGTTATTTATGACTATTATCAATGCAGCCATTTTAGAAACACTGGTGCCATAACCTGAGAGAAAATCTAAGCTACAGCGCCCTCTGTAAGACATTAACAGGCATTACACATTAGAGCTAATAATGTACAGTATTATTTTCTATACAGTTGTTAAATTTAAATTACAGTGGAGCTGACTGTCCTTAAGATACTTTTGGTACAATTTAAATCATGCAATTCAGACATGAACATCAATTCTATGTGAGAGAGTATAAAGATAATACAAAGAAAAATATCTATTATGTTGCACTGCTTTAAGTAATTATTTGTCATAATTGAAGGTTTGGTTGGTGCTGTATCCAAACGAAATGTTATGATACATTTACAAATATATTTATTTTAACTGCTGTAAAGATGTTATTTATTTCATGTCTTTAATATTGTGGTCTTTATGAGGTCATTTTTACAGCAGTTAGAAGAAGACAAAGCCATTCTGGATGTATCACTTCATTTCAACCAGTCAGGCAGACATTTGGGATACTTTGTGTGAAGAATATCACATTGAGTGCCATGAATGAACATTTTGCGTGGATCCTCTGTAGTTTTATTGTTGCACTTTGAGAAGCCTGTGTGGCAGCAATATCAATATGACTTTGTACATTTTTTCCTGATCATGGCAATGACTGGGAAACAAGTTTATGGATTTATGACGGGACAGTTACTATGAACTTGGACTCACATTACGAGTCTCTATGGATCCTGTTTTTTTTGTGGAAGGAGCACTGTGTATTATATTAATACTGCTGTGACTACTGTTATTGGTAATGTTTATAACAGAAAATGTTTAATTGAATCAAGTATGAAGTTTGTGCTTTATTACAGACACAAATTAGTAGCATAGTCAGTGTTTCTGCTTATTTTTCTTTGGGACAAAGCATTTTCATCAAAACACAATAAAATGCTCATGAGTTTTAGAACATTTATGTTTACATGTAACAGTGAACCTTGAATAAAACAACTTATTCATTTATTGTTGATCTGATAACTTTCATGTATTACATATATATATATGTATATATATATATATATATATATATATATATATATATATATATATATATATATATATATATATTGACCTATTGAAATCGGTTACAGATCTTTACTTTTCTATTTAATATCAGATTAATGAATCTTCCCAGATCACTGTCATGCACAGTATTTAGCTGTGTCCATCTTCCATCACATTTAGCAGACACGTGGTTCAGAGATTACACTTGTTCATGCACATGAGCAGCTCCATTCTCAGGGCAATACGGGTATGCCAACCTAGGGGCGGGATCCGGACGTACCGGGCCACAATAGGAGGTCACAGTAGGTTCTGAAAAGTAGAGGTCCGGTCTGAGTTCCCATAAAACACCTGGGAGGAGAGGAACAGGGTCACCACAGAGGTATGGAAGTCAAGAGTAATCTATAATTTACAATTAAGCAATTACAGATTGTGTGTATTCATACAAATTGTAGACGCACCAACATAATAAAGCACCAATAGTTTAGTTTCAATAAATAACTAAAATATGGTGTCATTTGATGGTTGAATTACATGGAAAAAATACATGATCAGCTTTGTCAGAATAGATGTATACTAGTGAAAACAGGATTTGCAAGCTAAAATTTTCAACTCGAGTTATAAATGCAACACTAAAGCAGTGATAGAAGCTTGTGGAATGTCTGAGTGGTTGTCCAGGGCATTTTCACACATACACAAATGCTTTTTCCTTCATTGGACAAGTGTTAAACAACTCGGGACATGCAGCTCTGAGTCTCCCCGCACAAACACAGTCTTGTGTGTTTGTGAAAGTTTGTATTACAAGAGATATATAACTATTTATAGGTGAAGTGTGAAGTCAGGTGTTTCTGGTCTGCAGATGAGCTGCCGTACTCTGAGCCTCATGCTCTAAATAAAGCTGATTATTGACATTGAGACAAGTTCCTATTACCTTAATTCTCTGTAAACACTGGGCCTATATACATGAAATCAAAATATAGTCAGTACAAATGAATTTAGGATGTAGTATATTTTGCACTACAGATGAATGACATGCGCTGTAACTAAATATCTTTGTTTGAGTCCAGTGCTCCCACCCTGTTGTTGCCTGTCTGATCTTTGTAGTAGACCCAGTTGAGGTTGTCCACAGTGCGGTATTGGAGGCTATATTTGGTGATCCATTCATCTGCATCACACCGGCCCTGAGTGAGGATCCCAGACATGATTGACACCTCCTTCAGGTCAATCTGAATCCACTGGAACTGGTCATTGAACCTGGAGAGCCAGGCACATCTGACAAGAGGAAAAAAATCAGATAAGTGCAAAATTTAAAAAATCTTTTTTTTTTTTTTTTTTTTTTTTTTTTTTTTTTTTTATGGAAACAAGTAATGGGCTGGTTTGCAAAGCTTGTATCTGTCTTGATCTGGCACTAATGCAAGTTTACCTCAATTTTACTTTTTGCATAATGAAACAGCTGAAAACCAAGCAAAGTGCAAGTCTGTCATTAAATAAACTAATTAACTATAAACATTCACACTTGTGCATTGTCTCAACCAAACAATCAAATAATAATTGTGGATGCAGTGGTTTACCCAAAGCCCTGGCTGTTGAGGCGGGCCTTGTTAGAGAGCCAGGAGGAGTACCAGCCTGAGTACTGGTCCTGGTTGGAGCAGCTGATCTGGTCTGAGGTCACAAACCCAGACTCAAAGCCCAGAGGTCGGTGGTATGAACACTGTGAGAGACAGTTTATTGAAAAGAATATGCAGGTAGCTCACTAACGGAAGCAGAGTGTTATATTTCTGTATGATAGTGTTAGAGGACTCTTTTTACATTATTAAACCGTTACAGTTACAAGGGTAATTTTTTTTAGGAAATATAAAAGCATTACTGAGCTTCTGATCTAGACTACACTCAATATATTATTAGGGGAAGTCCAGTTTGAGACTTTTAATATTGCACAGGTAACCTGATTTCCTCACAGCGTCACATCATACCGAGACATTTAAACCACAACAAATCAATCAAGGTTTGAGAAAGATACTTAGAAAGAGGTATGATAATTTATTGCAGTGCACTATATGCTAACAATGCCACATTTTTACTTGCATAATTTAGTTGTAAGCTACTTCCATTTATCTTCCATTTTTTATTCGTTTATAAAGGGACGAAAATATTAATGACCATTGGTCATATGAATAGCCTGTGTACGAGTTTAGTCAACATGGTTCATATGCATCTCCTGGGAAAATTGATGTCAAGTATTGAATATACACACTGCACACCAGTGTATCCAATTTTGTATTTTCTTTTTTGTTTTGAAAGGATATTTTTTCCTAAACTGTGAGTGGTGGGATTAAGTGAACTGTTATGCATCTGACCTGGCATGCAGCTGAACAGGGGGCTCTGAGAGGCTGCGATGGGTGGCACAGGGCTCGGTGTGGGCGGGGCTGATTCACAGTCACAGGTGCATGCTCTAATGTTACTGGGCCACGACTCCAACTACATCTGCTCCTCCTGCATTTCTTCTGCCTGCAAATTCTTCTCATCATACAGATATGCAGGTAATAAACTATCCAGGGTTTGATGACATTCATTTAAATGTGATTGATAAAAGTATCCCTACCTCTTGTGAATGAACAGCAACTGGGACTGGAACACATTTTCAAGTGCATAAAGTTAGAGAGAAATTTGAAACTTTCTAGGTTTGAATTTGAATTAATTTGTGGGATGCAACTATACCTGTTCAAAGCAGGCAAAATTTTAACCATGCAGGACTAAATCAGGACCACACTATGCAAGCCTAATGATCTACTCTTTGAATTGAGAAGGAAAAAATCAACAATACCTATAGGTTTAGAATCTCTGTTACACCTCATATTGGGCCTGGGACTTAACCTGAGACAGAAGTAGGAGAAACAGCATAGCAGCTCGAAAAGTGGGCTCCATTTAGTTCAAATGGATACAGTGTGTGTGATACGAAAGCGTGGATGGGATTAGACTAATCCATGATCCCATCTCAACCTTATTTAACACCTTTTATCGGCCCCACACACCTCCTGCTCCCACAGAGAGAGAGAGAGAGAGAGAGAGAGAGAGAGAGAGAGAGAGAGAGAGAGAGAGTCCTCTACTCAGTCTGATTAGAGCCTTGACTCCCAAGGTGAACTATCAACCATCACTCTTCCATATACAGAGTACATATTTATACTAATACACAATGCAACAACTAATTGATATTCGTATATAAAGGCATAGCACTTAGTAACCTAAAAAAACAAACTAAAATAATTTACTCATGGTAAAGCCTACATTAATAATCATAAGCAATGTAAAAATATAGAACATTTGTTTTCTAGCTCATCAGTTCATCAGGAAGATTCAGAGGTCCATTGCCCACAAAATAATGGCTTATAATAGGCTCATTATAATATATTGAAAAATAATATTATATTATTATAAAATTATTAATACATACATCCTAAACAAAAAGAGATATAATTCACATGATACAAAAATACATGTGCTTATAAAAATTACATGAATAATTACATGAATGCATAACATGTACATGTGTTCAATTCAATGGAATATACTACTATTGTACATAATAGTCTATTTTTTATTAGAGTCTATTTTTAGTTTATTTTTAAAGTCTATTTTAAAATTATTTTAAGCTATTATCTATTATCTTGTTTTATTGCATGTTACCATTTTCCCATTTCCATTTTACTACTACTACTACTACTACTACTACTACTACTACTACTACTACTACTACTAATAATAATAATAATAATAATAATAATAATAATAATAATAATAATAATAATAATAATAATAATGTTCAGCGATTTGTTACGTGGGCGGGACCAGCTGGCTTACTATATCACGATTGACATTATGTGTAGCCTATGACATCCCCTAGATCCAGTTAAAGCCTTAAAGTAGGCGGGCCTTAAAAAGTGTTTGAGCCAATCTGAAGCAGAGTGTACTTTTCTTTGACCAATCAGCGTCTTGGTACCTGTCCGGGTTTCTGTGAAGCGTTGGGTGGTTTAGTTCCTCTGAGTAGAGCTTACAGTGTTATTTAAGGTAAGCGCTCTTGTTTATTCAGGTGGTTATTTTACATCTAAGGCAGGTGTATTATTCTTTATTTTAGAGACAAAATCGTGAAATCCATAGGGGCTAGAAGGGCTAAATGCTAACCTCTGAATAACTGATAGCGGTCCTCCTCGCGCTGGGCATGTCACGCTCCGGAGAGGAGGTGCTCTACTCCTGTCTGGGACTCAAAAACATGTCAAATGCAAAAATGTCCAGGTTTTTTAATATGTGGTAGGAGATCGATCGTGGTAAAGTAACCGCTGTTTTTAAGTTGTTGTAAGTTGTGTCATTACAAGTTGCAAAGTTGCCATTATAACTTATGTATGGCAGATTTACATGTTAGTATATGGCAACGTGTAGTACAGAGTCTAAGGTAAAGTCACACACGATGAGTCTTACAAAGTTACTTTTTATTTTCCTACAGTCCATTAATCAATATATTGCATAATCTATACATTTTATTTTATTTTTTTATTTTTATTTATAATTTTATTGAGTCCAAATTATGGACTTTTTAATAAATACTGAAACAAACTGAACCAAAGTGCTAAAGAGAAAGAAAGAGAGAGAAAATATAACTTGAAAATATGTATTGGGTTAAATTGACCAAGATTGGTATTTGATCTTTAACTGGAAAGGATTATTTGCAGAAAAAATGTATTATATTTATTCCAAAATCAAGAGGAAATGAACTGATAAGAGGCAAGGCTTGTAATGTTTGTGTTGAAATACCAATAATATCCAGCCAAAACAGATGTGTTAATAAAGTAGTAATAGTCATAAGGTGCTTTTCTGTAAAATGCTGCTTATTGGTCAGAGTGATTAACAAGGGGATTGAAGCAACCACAGTGAAGTGTGACCTCTTAGAAGTAGCAGATGGCTTTTCTTAACCCTTAATGGATTGCGTAAATTGTCTAAAAAAATTTCAGCTCTAGTTTTGCGTATTAGTTTGTAGTTCAGTCTTCGTTCTGGACATGGTTAAAATGCACGCTGAGAACTGAGAATTAAGATGCAGTTTTTTAACCTAATGTAGAGTCCTTTGTTGGTTTTTTTGTGCGTCTTGTCGCCTGCCTTTCACCACCCACTCCTTCCTTTCATCTCATTGTCTCACGTCTGTGTTTCGTGTCCTCATCTTAGATGCAGTTCATGCTCTTGTTCAGTCGGCAAGGCAAGCTGCGGCTTCAGAAATGGTACGTGCCTTTATCGGATAAAGAGAAGAAGAAGATCACCCGAGAGCTGGTGCAAACTGTCCTGGCCCGAAAGCCCAAAATGTGCAGCTTTTTAGAGTGGAGAGATCTCAAGATTGTATATAAAAGGTGAGAACTAAATAGTGAAAAATTAAGTCACTTTGTACAGTGAGTGAGAATAATCAATAATTGATAATTGGCAGCACAATTATTACAAAATAGCCAAATCATAAATATAGTAGTAGAGTAAAACTAAGTCTGATGAACAGAGGGTTTTATTATGAAAACACTCAGACCAAACAGACCAAAACATGAAGAAAGCCTTATTATCCTATTGCAGTGCAAGTGAATGGATAAGTGGCAGCTTATTAATGAACACTAATTACTCGAACATACCAACAAGAAACGAGATGTGGGCAAGGTTTAGCAATTACAATTTATGTTTTAACAGAATATGTTTTTAGGGCTTAATTTTGCAAACTTGTACACCTACTACCATGTGTTAGGGTTAGGGTTAAAGTGCATTTGCCAGTAGTTTTCATAATGGCTCTTGAAAGGGAATTCTCTCCTCCTGTCCATTAAGCATTTACCATAAAAGGTTGGAACCACATTATCAAGGTACTTCCTGATTACTTCCTTATTTTCCTGATATCTGTGTATGACTATTATACAGTATTAGTCTACTATTACTATTCCTATTTTATTTTGTGATTGAAATCCAAGTAAACAGTCTAGTCCAAAGCTTTCATTCAGTGAGGTTATCCAGATAACCTTAAACTGATAAAATGAATACTACTAGTCTTATCATATAGCATCTTAAATGTCATTATTAACCAGAAGCAAATTATAGACTTGTGTATATTATGAAACCGCTATTGCCTTTAAATCTGAAGGTTTGCCAGTGGTACTGTAGCGTGTCTATACAGTTAAATGAATAATTTGTTTGTATTTTTGATCCATAATAGTCCATAATAGCAATTAGCCGATTATTCATGAACACTAAATTATGTTATAATCGACGTTGTAACCACACATCCTGCTGGTATAAGGGATCAACTGGCCTGGTCCCTTATTAGCCCATCAGCACATGCTTAAAGAGCGCCTCTGGGATTAACAGAGATTAAGAGCTCTCGGCAAAATGCAGCTATACTTATAAAAAGACCCCTGCATACCTTTGGCTTTGGCCTGTTATAATGTTCTTCCTACACACACTCCACCTTTATAACTAAATTGTGCCTGTCAGCATGTTGTCCAGTGGTATTAGTTATGTGTAAATGGACAATCCCTAATTTACTGCAGCAGGAATACAAATACAGGCTGCTAACTATAATGCAACCTAATTGAATCAAATAAATTACTTTATGTAAAGTAAAGTGCATTGTAACTTTAAAGGTGCACTTTGTAGCTTTGCCTGGAATGCCCCACTGAATGGCTTTACACTCGTGTTCCTTTCATTTCTTCAGTGTTTTACTACAAAATACCTTCGATAACATGCCTGTCATCTGCTTGTTTCCATAGCGTTACATAGGTTTAATGCAATACTGTAGAACATTCCAAGCAAAGCAATAACATCTCCATGGAGACAAGCAGCTAATTTTACCACAAATTGTTGATGGCCTATTGTTAATGGTCTTGGTGTTAAAAAGCAGTTTCTGATGTGACAAACAAAGACTTCTAACATCTTCAGATACAGAATTTTATAGAGTTTTTAGAATTCCCTGGGCTACTTTTGAGCTGTATCATTGTTACTGTGCATGGGATAATAAAAAATGCTCTGTAATAACTTTCATATGTGTTTTGCAATTTGTGTTTTCAGATATGCCAGTCTGTACTTCTGCTGTGCTATCGAGGGCCAGGATAATGAGCTGATCACTCTGGAGATCATTCACAGATACGTGGAACTGCTGGACAAATACTTTGGCAGTGTGAGTCTTTTAGTCTTTGTTGTTTGTAATGTGTGGACAATACTACAGGTAAAGGAAGTGCTCCTATGGGAAGTTAGACTCTACTATACAGTCCTATGTCCTACGTCTACTATTACTACTACTACTACTACTACTACTACTACTACTACCACTACCACTACCACTACTACAACTACTACTACTACTACTACCACTACTACAACTACCACTACTACTACTACTACTACTACTACTACTATTACTGCTACTACTACTACTACTACTACTTACTGCAACTTCTTCTAATTGCATAACTACTACCAACTGCACTATTACCAATAATATTTTACTACTAATTAATATTCTGCTACCACTTCTAGCATGTTTATTGCTCATCCTACTATACAATTCTACTACTACTGACGCTACTAATACAACTATTAATACAATTACTATATTTAAGAATGAAAGAAAAACATTTGCGCTGAAATCATGCATCATTCAGCAGTACCTGCTACTGACATTAACAAAGTAGGCCTGTTGAAAATACTCCCATATGTACTACATTAATACATTCCTACTTTATTTGTTAGGTTTGTGAGCTGGACGTTATATTCAACTTTGAGAAAGCCTACTTCATTCTAGATGAGTTCCTTCTTGGTGGTGAGGCTCAGGAGACATCAAAGAAAAATGTGTTAAAGGCCATAGAACAGGCTGACCTACTACAGGAGGTAAGACTATGACCTGAATCTGTTACTAAACTCTTACATTTCCCTACACAAGATCATTTACACGTGCTTAATTCAAGAAGTACCAATTAAAGTCAAATTGCTGAAACAGAAACAGTTTCCTGTAACTTTAGATGAAGAAATACATTGCCTTACATTGCCTAATCTGCAGCCTCAACATGTCCAAATAGCATTGTAAAAAATGCTATTGTTTTTTATTCTTTTCAAAATATTAAAAAAAAAATCATTGTTAACAATCAACCAATTCCTTCACAATCAGGGAAATTACTGTAAATTAACTTGAACTAAAGTGAATATGTTATGAGCCTGGATGAGAACATGACATCTATCTCTATTTGGATTGTCTATTTACAATTAGAATCCCCTCCCCCTACTATCTTCCAATTCATTTTGCTTGATTTATTTCTTCTGCTGATGTGTTTCTGTCTTTGATTCTTGATTAATTTCAGAATATAGACTTTCAGATGCGCCTATTTGCAGGTACAGTTAGTGGATCTAACCCTGTTTCCCACAATGTAGTAAAGGTTTAACATATTAGAGCCCAGTAGAAACCCCACACTATGCTATTACTAATCAACAACACAGTCAAGTGTAGTCCTGCTGCTGGGTGTGTCTCTGCGCACAGAATCACACTGACCACTCTTACAGCTCATCTCCTTTAAATGAACAAACGTTTAAATAATTGAGCTAGTTAACCAGTGAGCTACATAAACAATAACTCAATTAGGAAAGGGACAGTGTACATTAATTAACAGAATTTTCACAGTTTGTGGACTTTTTCATCAGTGGGCCTTTTGTTTGAAGGTGAAATTGAGTGTTAAAGTGCAAATGAGAGGTTAGACTACTCATTATCATTAGATTTAAGATTTTGCTGATAATTTACTCTTTTCTGTTTTTTTAATTTTGGTTAAAGTTATCATTTTACTTCATAGTTACACAGTAGTTATAATTTGACAAATAAAAATAAATGGCAACACTTTTGCTTTATTGAATCAATGTTTAAACTGTCAAAACAATGCCTTTCTTGTGTGTAAATTGTCCTTGAATTTTGGATGGAATTGATGACAGTTGATGGTAGAGTGACTGAATGCTACTTCCTGTATTTTACAACTTTTTGTTTCTAAATTTCTTCACAAGTTACTACTGAACTGGTGAACAATTATGACTAAATGAAAGCAAACCTAGAAAAGACAAAATATATATAAAAAAATGATGCTGCTGATCAAATACTTGGTTTTCAGAAATGAAATGCCATTATCGATCACCCTCACACTACTGTAGTCTGATTACCTGCAGTTTCTTGTCAACTTAATGTCTTGTAAAAGAGGAAAATGCGACCAGTTTCAATCATTTCACAGTTATTAGATGAATATGTATTTGAATAGGTCCTTGTCTTGTACCTTGTCATCAGTGTCTCCTGGCAGTTGGTTTTGGTACATTGTTTGTTCAGCTCCAATGCAAAAGGCCACAGATAATGAGTTCTGGGAAGTCTGTCTGAACACATTTACATAAAGAGAAAAACATGAGTGTATTTACTGAAAAAAGCAGAGGAGTTGAGATTAAAAAGGCTGTTTGTGGTGTTACTGTCATCCTCAGTTAAAATACAGGATTAATCAAAGTTGCAATTGTGTAATAGTGCTCAGATTGGATTAAAACTGGCTCACAAAGAGACTGGACTGAGCCAAGTCTGATGTCCCCAAGGACAAGGGGAAAGTGGCTCTTTCAATGACAAGGCAGAGAGTGGAGTTCTCATGCAGTATATGAGAACCCCTTAAATATAGCTTTTTAAAGTCATATATAAAAGAAACAACTCATTCTGGTGTAAATGCACTTTCCATGTACCTTTTGAGTAATTAATTGAGTAATTAATGTAATTACTTTAAAATACCTATATTGTTTGTGAACAGCAGAAGCTTTATATTCTTCAAATAAATTGTGCAAGTAGTAGTAGCAATTATAGTAATGGTTTTAACTTGGGTTGCACAATTAATCTTAAGTGAATCAAAATCGCTGTTTGAATTGGTGCAATTGTCAATTTGCAAAGGCTGCAATAATTTATGTACCATATTTTCCTGACTATATGTTGCTCCGGAGTATAAGTCGCACCACCCAAAAAATGCAGAATAATGAAGAAAAAAACATATATAAGTCGCACTGGACTAAAAGTCGCATTTTTTGGGGAAAATTGATCAAAAATCCGAGACCAAGAACAGACATTTTATCTTTAAAGGCAAGTTATAATAACAACAATAAAATAGAGAACAACAGGCTGCATATCAGTACAGCACACTAACGTAACACATTTATATTTATTCAGCTACATGAAGCATAGACAGAACTGAATGTGTCTGATATATGTTAACGTAAGATATTAACGTAAGATATTAACAGTTAATCAGATAACTAAAAAGAAGCTAACAAGTTTACTCTGGATCTCACTGTAAATCACTAAATCCATTGAAATCTTCATCCCCAGTGTCGCTTTTGAACAACTCTGCCTGGTCCGGAAGTAGATGAAGCTTCTTCCGCTTCTGTGTGGCTGTCATCAGACTCAGCAGAATATGATTTTCTTTTAGGGGGTTCAAGCCTTTCTCAGGTGTCTTTTAAATTACTGTAATGCTGACATTTTCAATTTTCAATGGTACAGGAGTTGTAGACTAGCCTAGAGTGCCCTCGCATGGTTGTCAGTGTGACAATAATGAAATGAAAATATATATTTGATTAATTTCCCATATAAGTCGCATCTGAGTGTAAGTCACAGCCCCGGACAAACTATGATAAAAAGTTATTGTCTCTGCAAACATCAGAATAGCCTCTTCTGGAGGAAAATTGCTAACTTTTTGGATGATTGTATTTGTTTAGCAGTTCAAATCTTCTTTCATATGTTAATTCTAATGGATAAAAAGTGCAACCCTAGTTTTAACAACAATAGCTGTTATAAAGTTTAAATATAACACTACTACTACGAGATTTTACATCTACTTGAGTACAGTTAAATTACAAAAACTAAATAAGGCTACTTCAGCTCAAATACTTTACTCCCTCTGGTCCAGTCAAACCCGTGGGCACTGGACAGGCCTCTGATGAAGCCCTCTGTATTATAGAGTGAAGACTGGGGCAGTTTGCAGAGTGACGAGATCTTATAGAGACTCCAGACTTTGGTAACGCCCGGCCTGGTGCACTGGCTCAGATGCATGGGGTTTAAACGCGTGCTGTGGTTTTAGAGCTGCATGTAGTGTCTGCATCAGGGTCCTATCAACACATACATGTCAATATGAACAGAACCACTCACTGATCTGGTACAACATTATGATGACCACTCACAAGGGTGATTTACAAAGATTTTCTATATCTTTATGGCAGCTGCCCTGGTAGTGAATTTTTGAAGCAAAAGATGTGGGTCCGAGACCCATAGCAGATGATCATTAATTGTTTGAATTTTCTGATCCTGAGGAAGATAATTCTGGCTGGTAAAAGAAATATAATATATATATATAATATATATGCTATATTCAAGTGATATTTTGTATATTGTTTTTGAGCTGTTCAAACTCCCGTAAATTTCGGACTATAAGCTGCGACTTTTTCCCCACGCCTATACAACAGTGCGGCTTATTTATAGAATTAAACTGGATAATGGCCACCGGGGGACGCTCTCTAGCCTTAAACGTAAAAGTGAGACAGACGTGGGGAAAGATTATGCTCTGAAGAATTCACTAGTTTTGATTTTGAGCTGTCATTTTGCGCATCATGGAAAACACACAAAGAAATGCACATGATGCAGTTTTTAAGATAAAGAAGCAAATAGAGCCACTGCACGTAAGCTCGGCATCAATGAATCGAACTTGGTCAATGTAAAAAGACAACAAAAGGAAATAAAAGCAGATGGCCTGTGTTGGTAGAGTTTTATTTTCTAAACCTGCAGGTATATTCATCCCGTGTTGAAGGCATGTCGGTGCCAATTTTCAGGCACAGTTTAAAAAAAAGCGTGTCCATGTACCGTCCTTCTGTGTAAATATCTCACGTTACAATATGAAAACCTGTGGCTTATATTCAGGTGCAGCTTATATATGTACAAAATTGATTTTCTTTTCAAATTTAGCTGGTGCGGCTTATGTTGAGGTGCGCTCCATAGTCCTAAATTTACGGTAATATCTTCTGTGTCTTTGTGGATTAATATAGTTTGTCTAAGTGTAAAGTTTTGAATGAGGCTGTATGTTTAGCAGCTGGTGGTCATAATGATATGGCAGATCAGTGTGCATTCCCCTTCATTTAAAATGATATAATGTCATTTGGCCTTCTGCTTTGATTGAGCCTGTATGTTGTATATTTGATTCCAGTTCTGTACTGCGCATTTTGCGCCAAATGATACTGTACTAAGTACAAAAATGTATTACCATAAATATCCCAGGCAATATCCATAATAACGTATGTATTTGAATATCGTATAGGGAGAATTATTGAATAGATGTAACACATAAACCTGTAAAAACATTATCAGTTGTAAAGCAAAACTAAACCAGGAACTAAGCAGAGAAATGTATAAATCTTGACAAAATGTTACTTCTCATGTATTAAATTTTAGTAATTATATTGAAGACACCACATTCACAATAGGCTATATTGTGTGATACTGGCCTATTTTTGTCTGGGAGGTTGTGCTGTGTTTTACTGCGACTTTACAGCATTTTAGTGGTCTAACTCAGTCCAGTGATTATATAGGAGAAATACCACCAGGGATTATTGGCGTTATTTTAATAAGGCTTTAATGAAACATTTCTTAGGAAGTGGCCATTGCTCGACTTTCGCTGTAATGATGCCTCTGAAGACTTCCTACTCACAGATAAATGTCCAACAGACGTCCTCATAAAGGGGTTTTTGTTACTGGGGCAGTGTCAGGTCAAACCCCCTCATGCCCCCATCCCTCACCCCCTCTATAATAATAGTCCTCTAGTGCTCTGTTGTAGTTCTGTCTGTGGATTGTACGATTGTTAGTGCCTAGACCTTTATTCAAAATGTCTCAAAAAGCATTTCTGGGGCTGCTAAAAAGTATACAGTTTTTTAGATATCATAGATGCTGATATTTTTGTGCATTCAAAACAAAAAATGTTATCCCTACTACTATTTAGTATGCCTACTAAATAGTAGTAGGGATAACAAAATGTAAGCATAATTTAGGGGCAGGTGCACAACAAACTGATGGTGCATTCAAGTGTTCCAAAACAATTCTCTTGCATTAAGCCTTTATATAACCTGCCTGAAATTAGGGTGCAAAGAATTTTAAATGACCTTGCAGTACACAGTTTTGCACCCCTATAGACTTGGGTCTGGCATCATCTGAACTATTCACATAACACTAACTATTTAGCCAATAGGAAGCAATTTGGTAGTTGTTGTGGACGTTTCTAAAGCTCTATTAAAAAGCTTCATACTTGACAAGTCTGAGGTGCTGATGCAGTGTCTCCTGCAGGCATGGTGGTCCCTGGTCTTGCCTCTGAGGAGTCTGGGCTGTTCCAGAGTTAGGCTCTGAGCTCAGGTGAATGTGTGCCTGTGGAAGTAGGTCATCCTCTCTTTAGAGTAGAGTGTAAACGCAGTAACAATGCAATATTGTTGTTTGTTGTAGCAGTCCCTCTAGTGATGAGGGCCCCGTCTGTCTGAGTCTGTCCTTTGTAGCTATATCTGTACCATATGGGTTTAATCTGCATTGTGTTTGTGTCTAAACTAGTAACAGCCCCACTGCATGTGTATTCTTAGTCTGACCAAAAAAGACTATGTCCACAGACTCCATAAATAAAGAGAAATCTCAGAAATCACTAAGATGTTATACTTCTGTCCAGAGAGGGACTTTGATTAGAATTATTTGATCAGTAATTCTTTTCTAAACTTTTATTTTTTAATCAATAATACTTTTAGATATTGTTCTAATGCCCTTCATTATTAAAGTTCTTTATTGTGCAATTTTCACTTTTTTACCCTGGACAGACACCTTAGCCTTGGCAGTGTACGGATTATTTCTTAAAATAATGGAATCCCAAAATCATGTTTTTTGTGAAATTGAAAGTGAAATGAAAATGAAAGTTGCTAAGCTGTGTAGTGGTGGAGGGAGACCAACACATCCATGAATACAAAAACATGCATGAATGAAACTCAAGTCAGCTCCATGTGTGTTTTTGGTTAGGATACTATAAGGATATTCTAGTTAATAAAAAGCCAAGTGAGGATAATATGGGGCCTTTATAAGCCGATACATCTTTAAAATAATTGGATTTATACTGAAGTTTTAGTTTACTTTGGAGTGGACATATAGTAGCTTGGGAATGGTACTGATGGTGAATTGTCCTCTGTTTGTCTGTTTACTGCATGCTCTTCTGCTAAAGACACAGGGCACACCTCAATTCTCAGGCCTCGTTTCCTCACACCTTTGAAATAACAATTACATTTTAAGGAGGCAAAATCCTGAGAAAAGAGTTTCACCCATTCATTGTTTTATAACATGCTGTTTTTTTGTTTCCTAAATGGTGTGCATCTCTCTCCTCAGCCCCGTCATGAGTACTTTAACGTGCCTGTGTACTGACTGGCCCCCTCTGCTGGTGCTGCTGCTGCTTCATATCTGCATGACTGAGCTCCTCTCTGCTCCCTCTGTGTTCATGGTGGAGGGTCAGCACATGGCAGATCTCAAACAACACTGTCACCTGGTGAAAATTACACTTTTGCAGTTATTTAAACTCATATTAAATTAAATGATATATCTATATTCTGATAATCAATCAATTTTAATACTATAACGATGATTGGACGGTTGGTATCCATTTTTGTCAGTTGTTCCCTGAATTATAAAACCTTGTGACAAAGAGCACAAAGTTCTACTCATATCTAAATATCACAAGGCTACTAAGAATAACTTGTGGCAGTGTTGTTGATGCTTGTCACTAAATGCTTGTCATTAAATGTTCCCTTGAACTTTTCTATATTGTTTGTCATCACTGTAAAACTGCAAGTTGCATCATGTGTCATCTTAAAAACATTTTATTTACACATGATTTCGCCAAACCACTGAGGATGTAACATGATTCAACTTATCATATTTTTGTTACATGTTTTGTATTTTGTGTTTGGTCATTTTAGGTAAATGGGATATAGGTTATAAAAGTATGACTATCTTCCATACTTAAAATACTTATGTTGTTTATGAGGATTGAAATATTTGTTTAGATTCATTTGATTAGCTTAATATTTAGAAATACATGTACATTTTTGGTTTGTCGCTTTCATTTTACTCATTAACAGTGTGTGAATTCAAGCTGTATTTATGTTTTTGGAGCAAACCTGCAGTACATCAAGCACTAAACTTTTACTAATTTGAGTAGCAATATTCAGACTGTAACGGCATGTAATACTAGGTTATTGCTCTGTACTTAGACTAGTTATAATTAGTTATACATTGAGCGATCCAACAAATGCCACAAAATTGAGATTACTAAGCTTTATTTATCTAGATTTTAAATGCACTTTGACAAAACACTGTATTCTGTGTCCAACGTAAAACAGTGCAATAGCTGACCATGATAACTGTCTGATAACTATATAATATTCAAATAAATGTTTTTATTAAATGAAATGTAACTCACGCATGTGTTGTTTCTTTAAAACTGCATTTGTAAGTATGGTGGTTGTAGTCTCCTTTGTCCCCTGGGTGACTGTCTGGTGCGTCTTCTTTATTTTCTGCTGAACCTTGCTGTAGGACTCCAAAGTAAGTACTTCTTTTCTTCTCGCTGCATTGTCCATGTCACTGTCATTGTGTCTTCATTTCTCCAGTTTCCTATTATAGAGGAGACTTTGGTGGTCCCCATGTAATTTCCTCTCCCTGTGGTCCAACAGCCAGTGGTGGAAGAAGTACTCAGTTTTGTTTCTTAAGTAAACGTACAGATACTGGAGCAAAAACAAATAAATACTCAAGTTAAAAGTATCACATGAAAAAAAGTAAAAGTAAAGTACTTAAGTATTAAAGTACTTAAAGAGTAAAAAGTATTTAAAAAAAAACATGCATGAATGAAATTCAACAGCTCCATGTGTGTTTTTGGTTAGGATACTATAAGGATATTCTAGTTGATAAAACTATTAAAGTATATAATATTTTTCACATATTTTGAGATCTAATAAATCTTCAAATGTAGTGATTTTGACAAAGATTTGTGTTGTATTTTGCTCAACAGAATGGAATCAATATTTTTTTCCAGCTGTTTTTATTTATTTATTTTTATTTTTTTTTTCAAATTATGAATGTGTTAAAAATAAACCTCTCAGCCTTTTCAGCAGCATACTTTTACTTTTCAATCTGTTAAAAAATATAGTGGAGTAGAAAGTACAAATACCATCTCTTAAATATAGTGAAGTAAAAAGCATTCACTTTGAAATGTACTTAAGTAAAAACATAAAATTTGCAATTAAGTATAGTACTTTACTACTACTACCACTGCAAACAACAAGCCGGGCAGGGAATTGGTTATAACAGGTGATGTTGATATATTATTTTATTGTCTTAAATGTATTTAAAAGTATACACTAAGGTGAGAAAACAAGGATTTGCTTTTCATTAACATTTTTTATTTAGTTTTTGAAATGAATGATCTAATAATTAATGATCCTGACATAGTCTTATATAAACATGTGAAGAACATTGTCTCTGTATGTAATCAGTTAAGTAAACAATGCTACTTCAAATGAGTTTTAAATTGTGCATGTTAAAACCTGTCTATGATTGTGGTTTTGCATTTTCATTTCCCATTCCCTCTTGTTGCTGTGCTTTGAATTGTACCCTGTTAAATTCCTCGTAGTGAACACTTTACAGGTCAGTGAGGCCTTGTGCACTCATTCACCTCGGTCGGCACAATAGAATTTGGGATCACAATGGAAGCAGTGTTTATAGTTAATTATAAAAGACAAAAACTTTCACTAACATCTACAAAAATTGTTAGGAGCACCTAATTTTGTGTGTTTCAGGTTTATATTGTGCATTTCACAAATACACAAATATAATTTCACAATTTTAAAATGCATTGAAACCTGCACTCTTTCACATGCCCCTGTGAAACTTTAGCAGAATATTCAGTTTGTAATGATGTGGTGATAAGGGAAATGACCACTGTGAACCATTTTGTAAACCCCCAAAAAAGTATTAATAGACCTTAATAGACCTTCCTTATATGTCATATATTTATGGAAATATTGACTCCTGCCTCCATCTGAGAGCCATACCTCATTTTAAACTTTTAAAACTATTTGCATTTGTTCCATTTTTCACATTTTATTTTATACCCTGTTCTGTCTCTCCTCTGTGCTCATAGGAAGCAGAGACCCCACGCAGTGTTCTAGAGGAGATTGGACTTACATAAACCTGCTCTTCATTTTCAAACCACGGCCACAGTCTGCTGTATGTACGTCTTAGCCATTAAACTTCAAACTTACTCATAAAACCAGACTGGCTTGCCTGTGCATCTGAGTTTTCAACATCTTTTACAGTGTAGTATCATTAAGCATTTCATTGTTCTCAGTTAATAAGTAAGTTGTTAGGCAGGTAAAATCTGATAAAAACTTAACGGGAAAAGTATTACATTCAAAAGTACCAAAGATTTGTGTTACTCTGTGAAATTGTCATAGTATTTATCTGAATGATGGTGTAAAACAACTGTGAAATGGCCAACACGTCACATATACGGCACCATATATTTGTCAGTTTACAATAGTAGAAATCAGAATCAGAAATAAGAGTATATTTTGTTCAGCACAACAAATTTCTTTTTACAGAAATAGTGTTCATTCTAGAGATTGACCGATATGTATTTTTTCATTATGTTTAGAACCCAAAGCAACTGATGGCCAATGAGCTCTGTCAATGTTTTGTGGCTCATTTGCACTATTTTCCCCAAATTATATAATTTGAATCTACTTCAAACAAATCCAGTTTTAATACAAACTGGATAAGAAAGCTGTGTAGCCACATATTGAGGAGTTATGTCTTTGTACTTAAATGTTCAAACTAAGTTTTATGCATATTCTTTAGGCAGCTGGTTGGCCCAAAAAAATATCAACCGTTCGTGGAGATTGAAGGCTGATAGTTAATATGCTAAAAAGATCAAATATCGGCCCGATATATATTGGCCAACTCATATATCGGTCTATCTACTTCAATCATGGTGGAAACTAGAAACATTAGATATATATTGGGAAGGCAATAATGTATGACAATGTAAAAGAAGTAAAGCATGCTTGAAGGAAAAAGTTGTGACCAAAACGGAAATGCTGCTGATGAGAATAAAATGAAAGAGAATGTGCCAGTATGGGGTTATATTTACAGCAGCACACAATATAAGCAGTTTTGTGAAAGTCTTCACTATTTTATTGTTAAAAGGTTTTGTTTATTTGCCCCATGGATCAAGTCACTGGAATTTTATGGGCACATTTCTGTTACAGTTTGAACAAAGACAGGAAGAAATTTATTTGTGAACTTCAGCAATAAAAATAAAGAAGCCTTTGATGCTACAGCAGCTGGTTTCCCTTCATTCTAGATGACACTGACCACACAGGAACGAGTCCACAGGAAATGTACTCAAGAGATCTTGTGAATGAAAAAGATGTTACTTTTTTTTTTTTGTTTATAAAAAATGAATAAATGTGCAAAGAACATAATTATTCTAGTCTTTTTTCTTATCTTTTCAATGCAGTAACTTTTAGACAGATGTTTACCTTGGTATGTTTGGATGAAAAGTTACTGTTGCTTAAGTCATTAGAAAGGTTAACTCTGAAAAAGTAGTAGATCAGTAGTAGGGATAGTTTTTTTTTAATTATTATAATTTTTTTTTTATATTTGTTAACAAAAATAAATAAATAAAATAAAAAATAAATCCTACATACAATCCTATGCCTCTACACAGATAATAAACACATTTATGCTCCATTTCTTTCACCTCAAACTAAAAAAACATTTTATTGTTGGTCATAATAATTTCAAGTCAGTGTTTGATCTAATGTCAAAAAACATATTTTATTCTTGACTGAGCAGCAGACAGTAAGGCACAAATGGTTTCAACAAATGTAATAAAAGAAGTAACTCTTGTAGCAGTACATCCATAAATACCTGTCAGTTTCAAAAAAGTTCAGTTGTATTGTCATAATTCACAGTAACACTAAAAAATAAAAACACTTAAAATCCTGCATGCATTGCTCAATAAGGCATCAATTAATTTAATGATAAAAGTTGGGCTCAGAACCTTTGAGTCATAAAAACAGTAAAGTACTAGAAGGTATTGCACGCATATAAAACCAATGGAAGTAATGTAACAATTGTAAAATACTGCATACATCGCTTGCCATCCAGTAGTTGACATGTGTAATCTGTTCTCATTATTCTGCGTCTGAGGATAGAGTTATAGATATTGTTTTTTGTTTTGTTTTTTTAATGTCTTTGGTCTTTTGATGGTATTTGCTTTACATTTGCATCTAGTTGTAATCAATATAATACATTTCTGTAACAACATTTTGGACAGCTCCAGGTTGACATGTGGTTACAGATGTTGGTTATTGGGTCACATGTATTTATGTATAAAATATGTATATGGAGAACCTACAGTTGTAAATCACATTATTGCACAGTAACATCCCTGTCCATTGGTGAGTTATACCCTGTGTAGCCTGAGTTTGACCTAACTGTCCTCTTTCAGCATCATCTCAATCTCTTGGTCCCAGCGGTCATCCTGGTTTTCAGCCAAAACATCCAAATCCTGAAGCTCCTCCTGCAGCTCCCTCTCCCAGTCTGGACTCTCAGCTTTGACAAACACACAAATTTAGTCAGACAATGGAAGAAAGTGTCAAAGCATAACAATAACCACTTACCCATGTCCATTACACAATCTACTTTGTATGAAGCCTGCAATATGTTGTGTACAAGGATTTTTATGATCTGGCAACTACAAGCATTTTTATGATCACGTAGAACAGCTTTCGCCTCTCACACATGGATCAACCATTTAGATTTTTGACCCTATTTCATTATTTATTTATCAATGTTTTGAGGGAAGTAAATGTATTTTGATTATTTAGTAGTTAATACAAAGCAGGCCACAAACAATGCCGCTGGTATAATCTGAGCTGTTTTTAAAAGGACAAATTTAATTTAACTTATGGATATGTTTTCCTTCTTACCGAGTACCAGCCGTTGCATCTCTTTGCGTAGGTCCTCATTTAAGTTGCATGAGGGGAAAGCATCGCTCACAAACTCTGGGACAGGCGAGTTGGCAAAGATATTCTCCTTTAAAACAGGGAGGAGACAGGGGCTAAAACAAACTGTTGTGTTTATAATAAAAACACAGACCTCTCCATTTACATGTGTTGTTTCTGTTCAAATAAATCAGAGTCACAGGTGCTTTACCTCAGCTGTGTCTGCTGCAGGAAAGGCGGTGGAAAGAGGCTTTCTCTGGGCAGCATCTGGAAAATTGTAGTTTGAGAAGACAATTTTACAGGTTTACTTTTTGAATGTACATAGATTAAAAGGCATGGAAAGCATAAATCATTGGTTCTGAAAATGGTGGTAAAAGTTCATATTATCCTACATCGAGGAGTCAACCATATTTTTCATCGTGATTAATTTCTCTGTGCTTATTCTCACTAGGGTCATGCTTGGTTGGATCATACTACTTTGGTTGTGAGGTGATTTGAGGACATACACAATTTATTGCCATTTTATTTTTATTGTCTATTTCTATTTTACATGTCAAATACATGTTTGAATTTGGGTAATGGTAAATCTGAATTAAACTCATATAAACTCTTGTTATTCATTCTCATATCCTTAACTGTCCATAACTGTAACACGATGCCCTCTTAATGCATGTGCAAAAAAGTAATTATCTCATGATTGTTCTAATGTTTGCAAAATCAAATGATACAAATGCATCCATTTTGACTCTAGAATATCCTACCTTTATCTTGTTCATTCACTGAGGTATCTCTGCCTATTTCCTGCCTCTCTGGAGCATGTTGTGTTGCCAATGCTGTGAGCTGAGCTGACTGTTTTATTAATGACACTCGGTAGAAATAATTCCTCCAGAAAACGTCTTCTTTTAATCTAAATGACACACAGTTTATGTTCACAGAATTTGATTAATAATTAGAACCAAAGAGCAAATGATAAGCAAAACAAATGACACTCAAACAGCATCTGTCAAAAATCAAATACTTAAACATTTTAAAGAGAATTTGCTCCATATACTGCTGCTGTATCATATCCATTTATATATATATATATATATATATATATATATATATATATATATATTTTTTTTTTTTTTTTTTTTTTTTTTTTTTTTCTTTCATAGCATTTAGAATTTTGCATTTCAAAGCAACAGTAGTTTGGACAGAATCTATAATAGTCACAAGAAGAAGAATAAACAAAACACTGTGCTTACTGTTTGGGGACGAGATGAAATCGCATTTTCCTGAGCAGCTCATCCTCCTCTAGCATCACCATGGCAACAGGATACACTTGTTCAAAGTCAAAATTAAAGTTTACCCCGGCAGGAGGGTCTCTCAGAAAATTCCTCTGGTCCTGTCAACAAAAAATAAATTATAACATTATTACACAGATATACAATTCATGAAGAAATATTATCTACAAAAACTTACGATAGAGAGAGACAAAATTTGTTGCTGTACACTGTCCTCATCGTTATACCCAACCCAGGGAGGGACAGCAGCAGCTAAAACAATGAAAATTGTTTTTAAAAAAAGACTCTAAGGTATCAGGGGAAAATAGTTGTACTTACTGCACTGCTTGGCTCTTTTCTCCTGTACAAACTTTTCTTGTTCTTTCTGAAAGTCACCTAATATTGTCTGAATGAAAATATTATGTTTTTGTTAGAGACATTACGTCATGGATAAAAAAAAACAAACAAAAAAAACCAAAACAGGACAAATAACCTACTTTATCAAAAAATCTGTTCATGTTTCCATCCTCCACGCTTTTCTTCAAATTTTGTACAGTTCCAACAACAGACTTTGATAATTTCTTGGAGGCACTGCTGGCAAAATTATAAATGTAACCTGCAGAAAAGCCATGCAGATTACCCTTAACATGTGTACATTTTAAAGTTATTTAAAGTACATTATTAATAAATTACTCACCGCTAAAACTTTTGGCCTCTGGTAAAAGTTGGACTTGATCACCACTAGTCTGTTGATTGTCTGATGGGTTGTTTACCTCAGTTTTGTCGCCATTATCATCATTAGAAGTCTCTCTTTCTTGACTGTCTTGTACATTTTGGTCTTGTATACCAAGCCAACTTTCCAGTTTATTAAACATGCTCAACAGGTTACAGCCAAATAACTTTTTACAGAACGGTTAGCTACAATAACTAAATACTGGTGACGTTTTCCTACTTCCGCAAAAGAATAAACTTTGGACCTTTTGATTTTCCGTACATTCGGTGGTTGTCATGGTGAAGAATGCGCTTGGCTTTAGCTTTTAGCCAACTAGCCGCACAAAAAGTTGTAACTATAGTATTTAATTGAATTTAACGCAGTGTAGAAAGTTTAAATAAAGGGGAAAGTTCACCTCCATGTATTCATTTAATATATACTTCAAGAGATGAAACGCAGACACATGTAGGCACTCATGTAACTTTAGTTTGAAGCTAACAGCAGATGGCACACTTGCGCTGTTTGTAAATGGACTGATCCCTGTTGTCCAAGAATGGAGCTAGGTTAGCTTAGCCAATTTAAACTCTCCTGAGGGTTGTGGTGTGTCGTTGTCGGGTTGAATCATAAGGCATTTATCAGTTGAACTGTGGGGATCATATTATTTGTGGGATTCAGGAGTAGCGGCTGTACAAAGACTGTCACAGAAGTTGGGAACTTTTAAACGTTTGTTTCTTTGACAGCTGAATCGGTTAAAAAAGATGAGGAGTGCGTAACCTAAACCTGGGAGGAAGATAGCTGCGTGCCAGTCCGATGAAAGGATCGTGTTCGCCGGTTTCTTCTTCAGTTCATTTCCCAGGTAAGATCCCCTCTAAGTTCACTTTAAAGTTTTTTTTTAAATTGATTTCTGGCCAGTTTCAGATGTGTCAGAAGGGCGTCCAAACTCATTATAAAGTGCGCGTTTGTTTAGGGACAGCGGGATAAGCTACATTAATACAGCCCTGCCTGACTCAGCTCACTTTGAAGGCTTGATCCACGGGAAGATGGTTTCTATTGTTCACACAGACAGTTCGCCCCAACTACTTCTGTCAAAGACTAGATCACGAAAAGTTTAAATCACCTTCTCCATACTATAACAACAGGTGTTTGAGCTGTTGAAGTTCATGCGGTATCTGGGTGTGTTATTCTCTCTGTAAACATCAGACAAAAGCATCACGTTTCTAAACTAAACTAAAACCAGTTTATATCATGATGTTTTCAAAATGTCCGAGTCGATCATTATTCAGAATACTGTCCTTGTCAAAACTTGTGATAACCAAATCTCATGCTCACTTGATAACATTATCTTGGCAAAAAAAAAAAACAAAAAAACACAAACTGTTGAATCTTTTCAAATTAAGTAGGTTATGTTTTCCTATTTTAGTTGTTATTACTAGTGTCACTATTGTTCTTCTTGGTTATGTAATGCAGTTGACATTTGTATATAGTCTATTGTAAAAGTGTCAAAGTTAACCCAATTTATAAGAGGGCACTAGGCTGTAAAAAGGGCAGTTGAGGATACTAACTTTATATAGCATTTCATCTATCTTAATACTGAATATCTTTGTCTTGCAGTATGCGTTAGGAAAATGTGACAGTTTAGAAGACGTCATTCTATTGTCTTTGTTTGAACTAAGTAGTATGTAAAACAAAATTCAACTCTTAAAGTAAATAATCTGTACTGTATACTTCTGCAGTGCCATGGATGCTGCGGGATACAGAAGTGAAGGACATTTCGGTGAGGCAGAGACAGTGTGGCATGTGATGCACAGGTCAGAGGATGTAGAACTGCGAGGCAGAGATGGAGAAGGCTGCAGGCTTGTGGAGGCTTTCCTAACTGGAGGAGCGCCGTGGGGATTTACACTAAGAGGAGGACTGGAGCACAGAGAACCTCTGATCATAACCAAGGTAAGAGCTTTAACTGCTCAAACACGGATTGGGCACAAGTGAAAGTAGCTGAGTATATGTATTTCTCAGTGATCAGATCAGTAAACATGTACAATTTGTTTTGTAAATGCATGCGTCATTGCATTTGCAGACCGATTTCTTTTACAAGGTGCGAATGCTCAAACATTACCTAGCAATGTTTAATATGTCCCCACGTAGACTAGTCATTTGGCATAATTTAATTTTGTTTCACCTTGGGGCCTTTATTTCCTCCGGCTGTGGAATAATGAGATGGATACCTGTCTGTGGTCCAAAACAAATTACATGTAATTGCACTAATTATAATTTGGAAAAAGGAAAAATCAAATAACTTTAATATTTAGTTATTGGTCTTGGTTGAAAAATTTGCCTACCCAAATCCTAATGTAACTTTTAATAACTTTTGTTGCTAATCACTGTGTGCTTATCCAACTCTGTCCTCTTAGCTGTAGTTAATTCTGAATGTATAATTTTAGACATTTTCTATTGGATACCCTCATTGACCTTGTTTAAGTGTCCGACCTCTTAATGTAGGTCATTCCTATTACAATCAGCACTAAAACCACGCTGTCACCTCACGTCTCTGTGGCCTGTGTAATCATTTGCTAAGGACCTTGCTGCTTGTTAATCTGACATGGGTAAATCACCAGCCTCTGTTTGTCAGGAGCGGTTTACCTTTTTGATTCTCAACCGTAATTTGTGTGCGTTGACCCATCGGGTTCAAAGTCCAACTCAGAGAAGGGTGAAATTTGTAATGGGACTTGCTACACAGTTTCGGGTGATGCAGTTGTTGACAATACGCTCTTGTCGTGGGTTACAAGGAACAAATGGCTTAAACTCTGGCTCTGCTAATTTTTGAAATAGTAAGATTTCATTGCAAGGAACAGTACTGTGCCATGGTTGGCCATTGACTCTCAGTACTGTTAATGTTTGCTATCTCATCAAACAAGGTGGACCACATGCATCGAATGGAGAGTTGATAATTCTTCAAAATGTCATATGTAACTTCTCAACAGTTTTTCAAGAAATGTAGTATTCAATTGAAAATATTAACAAAATTATGTTTCACATGTAGTATCAAGGACAGGGGTCACGTTCTTTTTGTTATTTTTGAATAAAATGCCTTCAATTTTACATAAATTCATGTCTTAGTAATTAAAAATGGATTCTTGAAATTGTTTTTTGGGATGTGAATGCTTATTTTAAAATGAGTAACTAAAGCTAAACACCATGTATTAGTCTTGAACCTTACCTCTTGTTTAGTTTTTTTTGAGTCACTTAAAATCAATAAATAATAGCTTTTTTGTATTTTTTGTATTCTACCACCTTGTCTTGTTGACCTTTTGTGCTTTGTGGGTCAGATATACGTTAATATTTTGGAGTTGCTCAACCCGTTTGTGCGTCAGTCATATAAGTCAAATTGGTCATGGTTTATGCTTAACATATTGGCCAAGCTAACTTGACATGCCTGAGAATTAGCCGCCGCCACACTGACTATGGTGCACGTTATGAAATCACACCCACTACATTGGCATGTACACATGTTTTGGTGTTTTATAGTTAGTATAGTACCTGGTTAGACCGAAAATTATTGTATCATCTTTGTGCTGATCCTGTTTGATCCTTCAATATGGTTTAGCCTAGGTTTACTCCTTTATTAGTGCTATTGTTTTTTCCTGGCTTATAGTTTTCTCCTGTGTATGAACATATTTTGTGCAGGTTCAGTTTTGATGTTTGCTTATTTTAGTCCACTAAATCTGGCACAAAGGACTGCAGAAATGCTGAAGTTAAGCCTGATTTTTGTAAATGTAGAGTTATCTGACAACTTGAAGCCTGTAGGAATGGCATGACTGGATCGGTGTAGTCTGAATTTGTGATTTGTGATCTTTTGGGCAGCCAACTTAATGAAACCATTGATAATATGATGAGTTATTTGGACTTGATAGATAAAGATGCAAGAAAGACCTGTAATTTGTCATCTAGAAATGTAATAAAAATGATAACAGCACTTAGAGGATGTCTTCATGCTACCATGCTTGGATCAAATATATGATTTAACAAATAAAATGTATTATTATTATTATTATTATTATTATTATTATTATTATTATTATTTACACCCGTGATAGTTGGAGGATTTGGCAATGTGTCTACCTGCCCAAATATGCACAATTTTTGCTCAAGCTTTATTTACCAAGAATGGCCAAATAATGAAAAGAAAAACCTTTAAATAACTGTAGCAACACTAATAATAATTTTGAATGTGTGTCAAAAGTTAGATGCTGGTTTACTTGGTCAGCAGCACTGGTACTACATTATTACTGTCCTGTCTCTTGTACATTGCATGTTTCAGTAAGTATATACAAGTAACTCCAAAGGAAGCCCTGCAGCCATGTGTTATTCTAATGGCATGTATCTTTACTGGGTCAGTGGATAGTTTGTGCATACATCCTTTGTTTACCCTGGATCTAATGCCTAGGAATAGGCATAGGTACTGCTATGTTAGGGATCTGGCCTAGCTGCACACTTAAACATAATTAATCAGAAATCTGCCATATTTTTAAGTCAATCATGTAGACTTCTCGTATATATTTTTGTCCTGTATTATTTTATGTCAGTCTAGTAAAGCCAGCACAATATAGGGCTCATGGTGTTGGCCGATTGCATGTTTTCAGATTGTTAAAATGAACAATAATAAAATGTCCCTTTAGTTTGATGAGCGGTTTAGGGGATTGGTTAAAAATATCCTGGATCTAATTAAAATTCCACACATTCCTGTCATAGCATAGGTTATACTTAAGGTCTTCACGGATTTAAATGTCTTAGTTTCAATAAACTAAAATAATCCACTTTTACACAACACAGCTGGGCATGCACCTCCAGCACAAGTCCTTTTGCCAGAATAACCAGTTATATGGAAGAAAAATTTTGTTGGCTGCAAAAGAAAACTTGTTCTCAATGCATTGCTATGATGGATAACCTGCAGGTACACACATCTTTTCTCAATTATAACCTTACTCTTTGTTAAACATATTTGTATGTCTCAGCCTCATTGCTCTCAAACATACTAAACTAGCGCAAGAAATCTTAAACAATTTGACACTTTTGCTCATAGAGCTTTTGCCTATAGTGCTTATTGTATTGAACATTAACATTATTTTTTTTTAATTCACTTGTATTTTTTCTTATTAAAATGTGTATGGTCCCAACCTACAACAAATAAATTATTTTAACTGTATTACCATTTAATACAGAAACTTTCTCTTTCTTAAAAAGTCCAAACTCTGCTCTCAGTCACATTCTTTTAATGCCATCAGATTCGCTTGGGGATTTTTGATGACAGACCTGCAGTCAAACATTGAAATCTGATTTAAATAATTTAAAATGATCATGTTAGTATAGTCATTTCATTTCTGTGCTGTACAGCTCAGTCTTATTTTGGTCTATGTCATCAGAGGTATAATACTCCCCACAACAGGCGCATGGTTAGACTGGGCTGTACTAGACTGGAATGGACAACACTATCACAGTGTCTTGACGGTTCATGTCTCCGACTGCTGAGTCCCATTCTGGTGCACTATGCTCCAGCGCCATGCTTCTTCTCTTTAACTCTCGGGCTACTGCAGTTTATCCTACAACACTTCAGTTAAAATTAGATTAATTGCACTTCTCTGGTTTTGCCCTATATTTCTACAAATTTATGCTAGAAAATATCCCATTACTAATGCGTAAATTCTTGTCTCTTCCAGAATCCAAAATGTTGCTCTCTTTTGTTTGCTACTTCCTGCTTCCTCCAAATGCCCTCACATGGTTTTATTGTTCCAAGTGAATTTACGGTCTAAAGGGTCATCCTCTTGAATACATGCCACAGAAATGAGGGAACAATGACTAAACTCGACCTGAGGAATGTCAGTCTAAATAGTATTATTGTATGGACATTTTGGACATCATATACATTTATATACGCCAGCATATATGAGTAGGAAATGTGGGATAAGTACATGGTGGCAATGTGACTTTACAATAGCTGTTGTTGTTATTAGATTTTAGTGTCTCCGCCTTGTGCCAGAGGTCAGACAGCCTCAGACAGGACATGAGGGCAAAGGGGGGGTGACATGTTGTAGTGTTATCTTTATGGCACACAAGTTCCTTCAATACTGCAGTCCCATGGTTGAGTAAACAACATACATGTGCAATGAAAAGGGAGAGAAGTGGTTCTCAAATTGATATGACAACTTCTGGAGGTGCTCTGGGTTTTTAACGTACAGATATGTTCCTGTGGTTCAGTTGGAAGTTTAAGCACGTTGTATCAGTCCTGCTTCAGCCTTGGTTTAGTTCAGTCTACCGTGACAGTTGCTCAGTTGGTACGGTGTTTGTCCACTGATCCGAAGGTTGGCGGTTTGAATCCCAAAGACCTTTAACCCACCTGACCCCAGTGTCTAGTGTATAAATGTGTTTGTGTAAATGAATGCTTAATGTAAAGGGAATCGGGTGCCTTGAAGGTGGAAATGTTTTTTAAGACTGTAAAATCATGTACAGCTCCTTTTCATAATATACTTCATTGTAATACAGTGTTTGACTTGAAATGTCCTGGTTGTTTTCACTGTGGCGCTTATGATAGAGCAGTGTGAGTAAGCTATTGTTTTGGTGCCCTGTCAAAGCGGCGCAAAGGACATCTGTCAGCAGAAAAGACCCATCCGTGCCCCCATCAGCGCCACATCCTTCTCTTTAGTGTCCTGTCTCTGAGGAGCAGGCTATTTACTGAAGAGACAGGGTGATGGCTGGAGTGGGCATGATTACTGCCTGAAGGAAGGAGTAAACAAAAGACCTGCTATGACTCAAGCTGATTGGTCTTCACAAGGGAAAAACTGCTATGTAGCAATAGCCTATTTGGTACTATTATGGACAAAAGAACTCTAGCCCCATTTTCACCAGTGTTCCCAAAATTAAAAACAAACATACATTAGCCATAGCACCTTTGTCCAAAAATCAAATAATTATTATGCTTTTTGCCTATACCTTATTGCTATACATGAGCCTGTCTCTACTAAATGCTTTTTCTTTACATTGTTTAAATGCTTTGTTGCTAAGGAGCCGTTTCCTTGATGGAGGTTTGGACAAAGCTACATTGTCGACCTTTTCTCTACAAAACACTACCATATCAGGAACATCTCAGGAACCTCGCCAGACTGCATGAAATTCCTCAGTCCGTGCGCTGCTGTCTTCAAAATCTCCCATTCTGGAGTAAAGAAAAGAAGTTGTGATTAGCACTATCTGGCCTCTCTGTTTGGAGGATAGAGAAGGCCATATAAGACGTAAATGTACACATACTTCTAGGCTGAGTCATGCAGTACCCCCCCCTCTCAAACTCACAGGTTAGAGTTGGAGGACTGATAATCTTCTGCAGAGCGTGTGTGCTAATGTGCCAAGTGCCCGCTCTGTTCCCTTTCCACAGAGAGCCTCTCGTATCAGACACTTTTGGGCAGTGCGTACAGAACCTTGACCTGTTTTATTTGGGCTATATTTGACACGGACGAGTCATGTAGTGTTGGATTTTTTATTTTTTTTTCAATAATATAAAACTTCGTAGTAAGACCTCTGGTCTTCTTCTGTCAGGCCAAAGTTGGTACACTATCAGACAGAAGTAACCTGTAGTGGTGGTATGTGAGAATACAACATCTAATTACAAATAGTAGCATAGTAGCAGTTTGTGGACCAGGTCAAGTTACAGGTCTGATCTGTGGCGACTCTGTTAGCAGAAAAGTTACACAATACACCTTTAAGAACGCATGAATGGCAGGTTGATGTTACACCATGTGCAAGTTGCACAGGTTCTTACCATGAACATTAGTAATTGTTAGTAGCAAGCAAGCTAGTTAAAACATTTTTTGTTAATAATTCTGTTACAGCTTTGTTTTTGCTCTAGTTCAATTCTGTACTGATTTAGTCACAGTTCGACCAGTATAGGCAGCCCTAAAGTCATGTATGTATGTCTAAACCCTCCAAAGCTCCACTTGCTGGAGCAGTGAGTGTTCATTGTCTGCGCTGCTGCTTGCACGTCCCTCTGACAGATGTTATTCCAGGTGTGGGTTTGAAGGCAAACATGATACGCTTTGTTTCATGCCACTGGCCTGAACAGCAGTGTTTGAAGTGTGAGACCGACCAAAGAACATGCTTTACCTGCTCTTTACAGGAACACAGTGTTTGAAAGTGGTCTATTGTCACATCATAAAATCAGTTGTTTTTTTAAGACACAATGCTCACATGATTTCTTTAGTTTGGTTTTATGTGCAATGCATTATGAATGCCATTATTAAAAGTGTGTGGAAAACACATGTTTGGGTTTGCAACTCTTTGAGAAGTTAGTGTTTTGTGTAATTGGTTGCAATAGTTATTGAGTATAATATCACACAGCAAGCTTTACATTACAGTTGTATTATTTGCAGCTCTGTCGTTAAAAGGTGTCTAAACTGAAACCAAAAAGTTACTGTTGCTTATCAGTGGTGTGTAAGCCTAAGACACAGAATGTCTAACCAAGATGAATAACCATATTCAGCCTCACAGTGGAGGAACATGCACCTCTGTGGAATAGTGCATGGTTTTGTTAAATGTAATTGTTTTTTTGTCATGTATATTTAATGCTGACTCTCATGTTTGTCACAGGTGGAGGAGGGCAGTAAGGCTGCAGCCGTGGGTCTCCAGGTGGCAGACGAACTCATCAACATCAATGAGATTCCCCTGAGTGGATACAGACAGGAGGCGATCTGCCTAGTCAAAGGCTCCCACAAGACGCTCAGCCTGGTGGTGAAGAGGTAGGTAACCAAGCGTTGCATCTGCATCTGTCAGGCTCCTGCCCCCTCTGTTACTACGGTAACAGACCACAACAACACACAAGTGGGTCCTCTCTGCAGCTGCTTATCTGAAGGCCACTGTGCACTTCCCTGTCGTCACTCTCTGCTGTCAGCTGGATGGTCCTGTTCTGCCTGCTCCTCTGAGCTCCAGTCAACTGTACTTTATCGTTTGTAACAGTTTGGAGTGAAAGGAGAAAGCGTGTAAGAGGGTGATGTCATACTTTTGTTAAATCCACTGGGCAGGTGTGGGCGGGGCCCCAGAAAACATGACGCACAGGTCACTCTCTGGCACTGGGACCGGTGTCAGTTTATCATGCTCCCTCTGATGAGAGCTGCTGTTTGCTTTGTATCCAGTTCACCAGTAACTCTGTCAGCCACAATAAATGATTACATTGAGTCTTTTTTATCAGAGGCAGCTGCGTGGCTTATCCGCTCCACTATATTGTTGAGTATTCATATCATGTTGAACTGATGAATCATTTGTCAACCCAGCGCTGGGAGACATACTACAAATGGCCCTGTTTGTGAACACTGAGCTCATTGTCTCCTCTAGCTGTGCACGTTTTCCCTCTGCATTGTATCATATCATAATGTAATCCCTAAACACATCGTACCGTACAAGGAAGTCAGCCCACCATTTATCTTTTTACAAGGACAAGCCTTACACACGTTGTGTATTCTTCCAATAGGCCTGGTAAAAGTAGGATACAGAATTGTTTGTAACGGTGATCTCGAAGTTAATTTGATTGTCATAAAACATGCAGATAAACCTTTTTAAAAACTGCAGGCAAAGTATCTGGGTATTGTCATTTTCCACCATTTAATGAAAATGCTCTACTTAAAAGGCAAGGTCTTTGTTCAAAATGTCTCATGGGACATTACTGTGTTTCTGCTTAAGTTCAGGAATTTACTTTGTTGTGTCCATCTCAAATAGCATCTACAGCCTTGCTATTTCTTGCCCACAATCACAAGTTAGTGCCTGATTTAAGAGATGGTGTGTTGTGAGATTATTACTGAACCACTATAACACTAGTCTTATGACTCAATAATATGTCCTTGTATGGCAACACATCTACTTTGTCTACATGCACTGACAAAGCATTAACAAAGTGCAGCATGCATTTACTTTGAATAGTGCAATGAGGAAACTGTCATGACCTGCCACTATGTAAAGGTTTGTCTTCTTCCCTAACAGAGGGGGGCGGAGTTTCACCTGTCGTTTACATGGGATGAGTAATGAGAAATAGTTGGTCTATGTCACCGTGGAGAGGGTGAGAGAGGTGAGACCAGCTACGCGTCACAGCAGCCCAAAAGGTGTGGCTTTGTGTAGGAACACATCCTGTCAAAAGTAATTTATTGTGTGCATGGCTAGACAATATTCACCCCTGCTTTGAAAATGTACACATTTGACACTTTACCGCATTTTTTTAAATGTATATTCAAGATTGTCAACTAAAGATAAAACATAAACTGTTATGATATGCCAAATCTTATTAATGGTGTATTAATTCAGGCTGAGACTACTATTGCAGCATGATTTTCTTTTTTCACACACTGCAATGAACTGCTACTTTAACCTTGTTGGAAGCATGTCGTTTCCCCCTTCTGGTAAAGAGAAGTAATACAGCCTTTAACTTTAACTTTTTTCATAGGCATTATTATGACAAGCATGTTATGCTTTAAATTGGATGTTCAGTTGGGACATTTTTTGAAATTTCCCAAAATATAAATATATATGTGTGGTGTACAAATTGTTGCTTTACAAAATACAAATGTTTAAGTGATTTTGGTGTAATCAGGATCCCTATTTAATTCACCAGTTTGTTTATTTTTTGACACCTAAGGATCAACCGTATGTTTTTTTTTAGCAGTCTTAACCACTAGGGGATGGGGCTCAATGGCATTTACCCCCATGAACTGTTGAGACAGTAGTTGTTGGCCAGCTAACCCACATGTGCTATCATTGTATACTGTTGTTGTGTTCTTGGCCAAGATACTTCAATAACCACATTGAATTAGAAACATGGATTTTGCCCATTATAACTCTACATAGATTGTGTACTCTTCTGTTTGCGGGTGTCTCCTCTTATAAGAGTTCATGCACAATCCAATTATGCCTGGTAAAGGTTAATGGCCTGCAGTGTTGGCATTGAACATAGCCTTGCAAAGGGAGGGGCTTTCATTTACTGTCCTTTGTTTTGTTTTTTTCTAAATAAGCTCATGCAGCATGTTTGGTATGCAATGCTCTGAATTCTTGCGGTAAGTAGATTTCTTAAAATTGTTGCGCACTGAAAGTTTTTTTTTTTTTTTTTTTTTTTCTACATGGATTAGTAAAACATGCACCCCTGTGGTTTAATTTGGTTCGTTCCAAAGCCAAGGTGAGGCATTAAAACCAGTCCTGACAGGAAGAAAGGTATAAAGTGAAAGATTTTTGCAGCTTGGCATACAAGGCGGCTTATTAAACATTTATGAGGTATGTACTCAAATATATTAGCTATTTGTGGCCCTAGAGAAGAGTGTTGAGTTTTTTGCAGTATGTTATTTGCATAGACATACTCACAATTGGCCTTGCTGTATATCTATTCATGGGTATGAACTTCCTCTTATATACAACATTTTGAGAATTCTTTTTCCATTCAGAAGATAGTTATTTTATGGGTTGATGTGACAGCATAAATACTAAAAGCATACATTCCATACTTTACCAAATACTGGCTCTGCTAGTTTTTCTTAAATAATTTCATGTAAAGTACAGTTCACCTTTTTATGTGCAAATTTGGCAATATTTTGTAGAGAAGCCAATTATATATTAAGTAATTATCATTTTAAAGGGCCGCTCACCCCAAGGCAACTCCTTTTTAAGCTTTTCATTTTGTTAGTTTTGGCCCTTCTTCAAACAGCCTGTATTTATTAACTCCTATCACTTCACACTTTTATGGACTGCTTAATCATTACTGAGAGCCTTGAGTCTGACGTGTTTGTTGTTGTTTCAGTTAGCAGTGAGTGCAGGAGGACCAGAAGACAATGTAACTCTTGGTCTGTGATAGTGATGTATTTGAGAGTCTACATTTAAAACAATGGAGGCCCAGGTGTTGCTGTGATGCAGGGGTCAGCGCAGACAGAGACTTGACAGCTGGTATGTTACTCACCTCAGGAATGTGCTGGTCATTATAAAGTGCTCACGGTTCACCTCACTCACCTGTAAAATAACTGGCCTGATTGTAAGAGGCCACTGAAAAAGCTCATTGTAAGAGCAGAGGGTAGGACTACACAGAGACAAGTTTTGGGATACAGTACAGTAGAGTGCAGACATGTTTTAGGGGTATAGATCACGAATGGGGAATAGGAACTAGACATTGTTTATACATAATTGGTTTACATTGTGACGTCTCAAAAAATCTGAGGAAAATAATGCACTCTTTATATTAAAACCTGTTAAAACCTTTAAAGTTTCTGCCTGATTCGTCATCCCCAATGGTGAATGAAGTACTCAGTTGTGTTACTTAAAAGTACAGCTGTAGAGGCAAAAAGTTACTCAAGTAAAAGTATCACATGAAAAAATCTATTTAAGTAACAATATACTTAAATACTTAAAGTATACTGTAGTCAGGATGCTACATTTTTTGTTAGATAAAAAATGTAGCGGAGTAGAAAGTACAGATACCTGCTCTCAAATGTAGTGACGTAAAAGTAAAAAGTACTTAATTTACTTAAGTACAATTTTTAGGTATCTATATTTTACTTAAGAAAATGTATATGAGCCCTATTTCATAGTGATCTATTGTGGGACTATTGTGTGGTAGTACAAGTAGTAAAGTACTTTACTTTACTTGATTGCATATCATTGTTGAGTACAAAAAAAAAAAAAGTTTTCTGTCCATTTTAGAGCTAATGTTGTCACGATACTAAAATTTCAAACTTGATTTTGATACTAAGGAATAAACTCAATACACAATACCAATTCCAATACCACGATGAAAATAAACACCCTTTTGTTAGACAATAGATAGAATGTGATTTTCAGCATTAAATAATAGTACTTCCTTTATATTATCATGTGATGCCATGTAATCTCTGTTGTCCAGGTAGGTTCCATAGTGGTCCATGGATGTATACTGGCCTATGTGGTCTTATTCTAAAGCTATTCAGGAAAGTTTCATTTCTGTCCTGTGAATGTGACTTTTTTTAGTGTTGATACCTGAGTATCTAGTTTCAATAGTATTTTTAATATCGATTAATATCTGATTTTCGATACTTTTGACAAGCCTATATTCATTACAACTATTTCTAATGCAAATCGTCTTCCCTGTTACTATGCTTGTTTCTCTGTCAGGAACTGTGTCTTTTCTTGCTAAAACTCTTTTCCTGAGGGAGAATCTGTTTACTGTGTCTGTGCCAAGTGTTTGGACCTAAAAGCAGCAGGTGAGGAGGCTGTTACTAACTCCAGGCTCAGGCTTAAAGAGTTACATAGTGGGTTTGGCCTTGGCCTGTCAGGGAAAATAGTGTTTTCCAAATGAGTTTTTATGGTGTTATTGGAAGGCATCTCTTAGCATTGTCCGTCTGCTTGGATAGTTATGACCTGTTCGCCCAGCACTGGACATTTAAATCAGCTTTGCTTTGGTTACAACATTCAAAGGAATTTATTTGAGCTTTATGACATGAGTGAGTTTTACATAAAAGTATGAACCCCATTTTTCAAACCCTATAGTATCAGATATAAATGCAAAAGATTTTGTTCATAAAATTTCTCACTACACACATAGGGGTTTTAACTTCCTGTTTTATGGTGCCATTTTTATGATGTCTGGCCATTCAAATATATATAATATTTTTTCAAAATTTCTCATGATTTTGAAACCCATGGATAAACATGGAATATAATTCAACTGGCAGAGGTCATTACATTCCTAAATCATTGCTGCTTTAAATAACATATAAATTGAGATCTTGATTAGATTCAAATTAAACTTGTGCTAGACTATGTATTATTCACAAAATCTTAACTCATAAAATTTGCCTTAAACTCCTGTGTCAATTACATTATTGAGTTTTTCAGGAAACACGACTGGCCCCGCCTCCTTAAAGATCAACCTGTTGCTATAGTAATGGAAGAATGCATGTCCCTCTCACAACAGGAGACGGACGAGAGGAGTCATTAGCATATTAGCCCGATGGCCAATGAGATGCAACAAGGTGCAGGGACTCTCTGGAGCGACTGGCTGCGACAATAGCCCTCCTCCTTCTCCTGGGCACTTTTCCTCCCCCATTTTCAGGGCCAAAACCTCGGTAATCCACTCGAAAATCTCCCCCCAACTAAATCTGATCCAATTTTGTGAAAAGTCCTTGATGTGTTGGATTTTGGGTAGAATTAGCAGTATGTAGAAGTTTCTTACTCAGCAGTATATAGGGACTTGTTGATGCACAGTGCTTTGGACGGCAGTGGCCTAAACATGTCTTTTTGTTTTGGTTCGTCTTTGAAGTGAGCAGGGAATGCCGCTGCCTGCTACTGGATGGCTTTTTTGGTTCAAATTGATTTCTAGTCCAGGTTTTCCAGGCTCTTTGGGACTACCTCTTTCCTCCTTTAATCTATGTGAGACTTTGATCCAGATGTTGGGTGAGTTGTTTTGCTTTGCTTTCATCTTGTCTTCTTTGACCGTGCCCACACCTTTCTCTAACATGTGTAGATTAGCGGTGGAGACATAGACACGAGGCTTACCTAATTTTATGACCTTAATACTGTTAATGTTTTGTCTCGTCTATCATTAAGTATGAGGTCAAGCTTCATCTAGGTTAAGCCATGATAAGTAATATTTAGCATTTCAAAGCCCACTTATTCTGCCAAGCAAAAGTTTCTATTAAAATATAAATTGAACCACTTTTGACAATTAATGTAACCAAACTTTAAATCAAATAATTAAATCTCAATGGTCTTAGATAATGGATAAAATGTGTAAATTTACTACTCTACTAAAATAAAAAAATAAATTTAAATACTCAACTACTCTACTCTACTAAAATACTTTACTACTAAAATATCACCACCAAATTCACATTTTAAGCATGGATATCTCTCAGTCACATATTTCTGACATTTTTTTGGATGACTTGGAAGTAAGATGTGGCCCTTGAAGTGGTCTCTCAGAGAAAACAGTGGTGTGCCCCTGCCCCCCACCCCATCCGCCTGATTCACTTTCCGAGCATATCTGTGGCGGCCCAGCTGTATCCCGGACGATAGGCCTAATAAAACCACCCTCATTTGCATCCCAATAGCAGGCGCCATGTGTGGCTAGCTCTAGTGCCCCACAAACATGGACTTGCTGGGCACGACGTGAGGTTCGAGGCTCTGGGTTGGCTTCCCTTTGTCTCCTAAATAGGCCTCTACTCTAATCCATGTCATTTTGTGGAAATTTCACTTTTTAATAAGCTTAAATAAATCAATCGGAGGCATCATTTAGGTTAGAAAAACAGTTGGATATTGGAGAGTAGAACAGTGAACATAAGTTGCTCATGTTATGACCCTCTGCATATTTATTCAGGTTTTAATATGTATTCATAAATTATTATTTTAATATACTAATTTAGAGGATATGGTACAGAAATATTATAAAATAATCTCAGTATCTATCTATATGGAAATAACATGGCTGGACATTAATAACAAATGTGTATGTTATTTGATAATAAACTATGCAGCCTTTATAGGAGGCAATTCTGCATTGAGTTGAAATAAAAAGTGATGAGAGGAAGCAGTTGTTTTCACCTCTTGAGTGCAGATCAGTGCAGGGCTTTGGAGGTGCCTCAAGGGGCAGGACCTCATGACCTCAGCTTTGTCGACCTGTCCCAGTCTTAGAGAGGAGAAAGAGCATTGTCAAGGCTTTCTCACTGTTGGAATGTTTTTAGTTTGTCTATATACCCTAGACAAAAATAAATACTTCAAATAAACTGCAAGTAGAGCAAAACCATTTCAATCCACGGTTACACCACAGATGAAATTCTCTCTAAAATTTTAAAAAGTATTAATCATTAAATTGCCCAACCTATTTACGAGAGTAGGAAGCTCCAGTAACATTAAGTCACTCTAAATGCACTGGTCCATAAGAACATCTCAGGACTTTTAAAAATATGCAGTATTTGAAAACACTATTCCTAAATGTCAATAATTGGCACATCCTAAGACCGTACCAAGTTAAAGGTTAAACAGTGTCTTTTGTGTGTGTGTTAGAGTTGGTCCAAAGCGCCATGGCGCACACAGTGGGACAAGGGGGCAGACGACAGCTTGGGCCGATCTGATTGTGTAAGAGATTCTTCATTCTTTTAAGCCCCCTGCCCCATGCTGGCTTTGTGCTCTCCTCTGGGACCATATGGCTCAGGTCTGCACCTCCACTCTGCCCCCATTAAAATCATGAGCTTATGACTGATGAGCAAAATGATGCCCTCTACCGACATCAGACAACCGAGTGATGTCGGTCAAGTTTTTTAACCCCAATAACCATAAAAGAGCCGCATGGCCTGTCCACAAGAGGGGGCAGTGGCTCCACTTATAAACTGCAAGTAGAGGGTCTAAGTAAGTTTGCAGTGTAGTGTAGTGTAGTGTAGTGTAGTGTAGTGTAGTGTAGTGTCAAAAAGCAATCTATTACCAATGTTATGAATTGTCTCCTGGTGTATTTGCCTAGTTATCGTAGTTTGTGCCAAAGCTCTTAGTGTGCTGTGTTCCTCCCCTGCTGCCTAGGAAAATGAAAATGGTGGATTTTGTAGCTCAGAAAATGCCCTCTGAGAATGACGTGCATGTGGCGAGGAGCTTTCTTACGAAGATTTTGCGCAGTTCAATGAGGTATGGACCTGTAGCATGATAATACATGTGTCACTGTACATCCCATAATGTACTCCCCTCCCCCCATCTCCTCTTAGAATCATAATATCCATTCATCACTTCACCATGCTTAACTTTTCTTTGCTGGGGTTTAGGAGAAAAAGTCACAATTATAAGTCTTTGTGTAATAATTTATCATAATCATTACTCTTATTTATGTACTGTCTAAAGATAATCTTATAATGTCTTGGGTTTAATGTTTTAAAAACTACTGTAGATGAAATGAGTGACAGAAAAAACACCTGTATCATTCCGCGCATAATTTAGACCATCATGTAGTTGATTGGAGCAATACTTGAATGTAGTTAATTGCATAGCCCAATGATAGCCTGCTTTCTCGTTTTTAGTGTTTTGTGATTAGTCATGATGCCCATCCCATTTGTGCAGCATTATGTTGTTGTTATTATTATTATTTTCTATACATCTTTCAAATATTATGCTTGAATTCAGTAAAGTTGTCTATATGCATTTTTTACATGCATCTCAGAAAGCACCGTTTCAAAGGGTAAGGTTAAAACCACTCAAAAGTTTCTGTCCTGCAAAAATGCTTGTGTTCCCAGTGTCTGTGGTTGCATAAGTTTAAACCACCAGAATCTTTCATGCATGCAGTTTTTTGAAGTACATTTTTGCTGCATGCATATAAGGGGAAGGACATGGCGTTTTCCATAGGGCAGAGTCTTTAATCCGGGCTCTGTTTTTTTTGTTTTTTTGCAGACGGAATGAACCCATGAGCAGGCCTCACTCCTGGCACTCCACCAAGTTCAATGAACACCAATCAGAGCCAGCCAAAACGCAGTCCCCACCCACTCAAGTCTGGCACACCAGATATGACGCAAGGTAAGTCTGCAGGATGAAACTTTGCATCTAGTCTTACAGTGAAAAGAAGCATCCATAAAGTGGAGTGGGTGTGAGATTTATACATATTTTATTGGTTTGATCACATTCAGTGTGTCAAAGGTTTATAAACTGGCTTAGAATTGTTAATGGTGTAAAATCCTGAAAATGTATTGCATAAATCTGTACAGTCATAGTGATCAGGTGTTTGTGTGTGAGATCTCCAGGACTGAATTTTAAGAATTAGCTTGAGAAAATTGTGGCTATAGAAAATTGTATTTTTCCTCTCCTAAATATCATTCAAATCCAAACACATAGCAAAACTATATTATAATAACTAGGAAACCACTAAACTGTCTCTGCAAACAACAAATTCATGCAAACCCAAATCTCACCATGAACTTATAGCTCTGTATCTAAACATTTGTTCACATTCTGCATTGCAAGCTGAGGCAAACTATGCTAAAATGACCACTTGCAACTGCCACTGAATGCTGTTACTCAGTTTAGACCTAGCCTATAACATGGCTTACTCAAAAACAGATTAATGCATCTACAACTTGTGGTGCTAATGCTCCATTAATATTTATTTCACCTTTAGTTTAATACTAAATGTGAATTACAATTTACTGTGTGTGTGTGTGTGTGTGTGTGTGTGGGTGTGTGTGTGTGTGTGTGTGTGTGTGTGTATGTGTTATTACTGTCAGCACTATTCCTGACATGTTGTTTTTGTTCCCCCTCAGCTCTTCATCAGCTGACCTCACCTCTAGTTGGGACCAGACAAACCTGCGCCGGGTTTCAGATCAGTTTAGCTCCCTCGGCAGCGTGGACAGTCTAGAGCATGTCCCACAACCTTACCCAGCTGGCCTGCTCACCCCTGTCAAATCTAACAACAGCATGGAGCACCTGGGGGGAGGAGGAGGGGGGAAGAGGGATTCTGCCTACAGCTCCTTCTCTACCAGCTCAGGCACACCGGACTACACTCTCTCCAAAAGCAACGCTGCGTCTACGGAAAACGTCCTGTACAAAGTCGGCCAATGGGACACAGCAGGCAAACATATCAGTAATAGAAATGTCCAAAGTGAAGGGGTGAGACAGGAGGACAGGGTAACGTATTTCCAAATGCCAGGATGTGATGGTCAACACAGTGAAGACCAAGCTGGTTCCAGGATATCCACCTCAAGTCGGTCAAGCTTTGGCCCCATTTGGCACGTCCCAGAAAAGAACAGAAAGTCCTCATCGCCATCTCCACCTCCACCCGCTCCACCCACACGCAGTGACAGTTTTGCCGCCACAAAGCAACATGAAAGGGGACATAGTATGGGACATTTTGAAGGGCCACAAGAGCCTCATAGTAAGATGGCAACAGACCATAGACGGAGCTACAATCTGTCTCCAAAAAATGACTTTGATAATATGAGTCAAAACGTTCACACCCAGTTTAACGCTAACAAGCAACACTCCAGTAATGTCCAACAGGGACATCATGGTGACAAAAGCACTTTCTACCCTCAGCCATGGACATCCTCTGCTGTTAAACCTTTCAGTAGCGCACAGGAAATTCAAAGTAACGGTTCCACACATAATCAAAGTCATAGAAGAAACTTAAGCACGTCTTCATCAACCACAGCATCAGAGCAAAGCAGCGAAAGCCGTTACTATTGTGTTACACCAACCCAGCCTGTACATCCCAATGTCCAGCAGCCGTTTGTACCAGAGGATAGGAGGATTTCAACATCCAGTGAGCGCAGCGTGTGTCTCAGCCCACAGAATGTTACGAAAATGAGGTATAGCCTGCCCCCTCCACAACACGCCACTCAAGCAAAAGTCATGGAAGAAAGAGGAATCCCACCTCCAAATGTAGAGACTTCCTACATGAGCTTTCCCGCTAATAAGATGTCGGAACAGCGTAGGTCAATGCCGGTTCAACCTACAGCTACACACCAAGACATAAAGCAACAGGTCAATAATAAAATTTGCCCAAAAGCTACTCCTATACTCCACTCTTTGTCTATAGATGCTGGCGCAAACTTGGACGGGCCAGGTGAAAGTAAGAACATGCAACGTAATGAGCGATTTGCCACAACGTTGAGGAATGAAATCCAGATGAGGAGGGCTAAACTGCAGAAAAGTAAAAGCGCAGCAACTCTCCCGGCTAACGAAATGGAGATTGAAGAAAATCGAGATGTTTGGAAATCATCGGAAAATGCAACGCCGACTTCTAATGCTTACAAGGACAATCTGAAGGAAATACAAGCTCGGGTGCTCAAGGCGACATCTTTTAGGAGAAGAGACCTCGAGCCAGTTTTGGTTAGAGCATCCCATTTCGGAGGTTTCTCCAAATTATACATCTGTAGTGCGCAAAGAAATGAGCCCCTCTTTGCCTCCTGTTTCGGAGTCTGTACGGAGCAAATCAGGACCGGTCAATGTTCAAGTCACTCGTATCGGAGGACGCAAACGATTTTCATCAGAGAAAAAAGTCAGATCCTTCTCCGAACCTGATAAAATTCATCACGTTGGAACAAAGGAAGATCAAAATACAGACTCCTCACTAAACACAGAGAGTGGATCAAATTTTTATGTTAATACAGCTAAGAACCACACAGATGTCAGGCCAAAGTCTTTTGCCGCGAGCATAGAGTCCGCTCCACCTGCTCCACATTGTCCGGAGGAGACCCAGGGAGGCTCAGCAAACACTCAGCCCGTCCCCGAGCATCAGAGGCTGGGTACATTTGCAGAGTACGAGGAGAGGTGGAGCATTCAGAAGAAACCTGCTGTAGAGAAGAGGGCATCTGGGCGGTACCATTCGGCTGATAATATTCTAGATCACGGGACGGAGGAGAGAAGCAGCACCTGCTACCACGAGAGATCCAGGTCCTCCCCCTCAGCAGACGTCTTTGTACAGGTCAGATATGTTTCTCCTAACTTACAATAATGACCATAATGGCAAATGTATAGGAAATGCAAATTGTAAATCTATAGCTTTTCTTAATAGATGATAGGTGATGTGTTTACACAATATTTTTAATACTTATTTTTCATTATTTTAAAACAAGCATCATAATAAGAAAACTGAATTGATTTAAAAAAAACTAAAAAAAAGGCAGGTAACATGTAATATATGGTGATATTTCTGCATCCTGAAGAGGTTTTAGATGTCAGTAATTTATTGATCTCTTCTGGCCCCTATTCAGTTCCTCCTTACTGTTGTAAGATTCTGTCCAATGCTTAGCCCACAAGCGTACATCATCCATGCTCTCACATGACAATTCTCTATAAATATACAAAAGCAAGATACAAAACTGTCCACAACAATTTGGCAAACTTGATGCGATGTGCATTTTCAAAACAATAAAAGGTAACATGGTGATCTAAATATGTGATATATTAGCAATTAATTCCCCTAGAAGTAAAATAGCCCCTCTTTAATTTTACTGGTCATTCATATTTTGAAATAATTTCAGACGGATTGCAAGTTAGGCTTATTTTTGCCAATATCGCTCACCACCTCCACCCTTTTTTGAAAGTTAGACTGTTCCAATATGTAGTATTAAGTCACTGCACTACACAATTTCTGTACAAATAATTGGTCTGTTGCTGATTCACCATCCCATTTGATGCACTAACCTATGTGAATGCTTCCTGCTTCTATGGGATTGGCATGTAACTGACCAGCTTCCCATCTGCACATTTATACATATTAAAATCCGCAATAGTGAAGACATGATGATGGGGTGTAATTGGTTTCTCTTGCCATATCTTGCATTTAAGATGAAGTAATTGAGCCAAGTCAAATATTAAACCATGTTTGCTCATGAGGACACACCCTGTGCTGAGGGAAGGGGCATCCACCTGCGGAAATTCTCTTGAGCATTAAAATCCCGGTCTTTGTCACTTTGAATTTGCCAAAATCCAGAAGGTAGCACTTTTACCAGGTGGGGGTTTGTTTACTTTAGTATGACCATACTTGTTTGTTTTGCTTTTCTGTTTATAGAAGTTTCCTGTTCCTACGCGAAAGTCTGAGAGCGAATATTCCCAGATGGAGGACTGTAAACCTGCTCAACAGCTCAGTGCAGCCACAGGGTGAGTGCAGCGCTAAATTGTACTTCAGGCTTCCACATGTGCTACCTTGGTTGATCAGTGCCAATGATACATATTTAGCTTCATATCAACACATTTAGGCTTTGAGTCAATAATAATAATAATGATACTGAATTATTATAGGCATCCATGGTAACAAACTGATATAACCTTTTTTCCAGTGGTAAATCTGCATAAAAGGGCAGTGTCAGGACATGTATCTACGGTACATAAATCACGTTTTCTAAATTGAAATGCAAATCAAGGGCCATACCACCTTGTCCGTACCAGATCTCATCTGACCTTGGAAGCTAAGCAGGGTTGGTTCTAGTTAGTATTTGGATAGGAGACCGCTGAGAATACCAGGTGCTCCAGTGGGGCAGCAGTGGCGCTAGTGCAAACTGTCATTGTGATCATCATAGGCAAGACACTTAACTAGGGGTGGGCAATATACCAAAAAATCATATCACAATATTCTCAGGGCCAAAATTACATTTTTATTATGCTTAATGTGTTTTAATCTTTAATACAATTTTAAAGCGATCAGTTGTTTTGAAAAGTTTACTCCTTCTATTGTTCAGACTGAGTGAGTGATGGGTGGATATAACCACCACCTACTCGGTGGTGGGAAATGTCTGTTTTTGACCATAGAGCTGCATTAAACAAAAGACAACAACATATCTCCACAGGGATGATCACAATTCGACTTTTATCACCACACTGCGCAGCCCTACACCTCACTTAACTGCCTAGTACGAATGTGGTCTTTGAGTGACTGATAAGGTTGTTCACTTTTGGGATTGATTTGATTTGGCATAAATTTTACCTCAAGTATAATGATGAAGTGATCGTGTATATATTCAGTGACGTTTGAGCACAGGCAGCATATTCTAAATATTTCTATGAAGTCTTGTTGAGAAAGTAGTGTAGACAGTGGATGAACAATAAGGGCTTTATAGAGTGACAGAGCATACCAGTGGCAGGAGCTTTGGAACAGGGGCATAATCCACATCTCTCTGGTGACTCTGTGGAGGCTGTCACTGTGGGTGAGGCATCTGGGTTATAAAGGAAGTGTGCTACTCAGAAGCCTCGCCGCATGGACTTACCATTCAGATCTACTATACTCTATAATGTCTGAAAATGTGCAGCATTTTTTTGTTTAAATAGACAGAAATAACCTATTTGGTACTGTTAAAGCCCACCTTCTTTAGCTTTTTCTGCATGCTGCAAGGATTTTTAGTTTTTTGTTTTTTTTGGCTATAGGATTAGATTATTTATATTCTAAATACGCAAATGTGACACAATTTGCACAATGCATAAGAGCATAATTCTATACATTTGTTCTAAAACTCTGTTACTATAGCAATATTCTGTAATAAATGCATATGAATGACATAGTTTGAATGCATAGTTGGTGAGCAGTGAGCTTGGACCAGGCCTGTTTCCGTGGTTACTGTTTGTTTTGTGGGCACAGCAGTTAGTCTCTGAGAAAGAGTTGATGATTTCACAAGATTGATCATCCCACAGTCTCTCTGTCAGACCACTGTGTGCTTAGGCTGCAGAATACAGGGAAAATATATTGTCAAAGCTATTTCAACACATCCAGAGTATATAGTACAAGAGATTAACATGTGTTTCAGGAGCCAGGCTTGGCTTTTAGTTTTTACAGTAATATAGGTAGGACACTTCTCCACCCGTATATAGTGACATGGATTAAAACTTAAATATTGAAATAGACTTACTCATTACAATTTCAAATATGAAATGTCTAACAGTATAATAACAATGGCTCATCCCATTTTGAGTTTACCTTAAGCCAAACTGCATTATAATGAATCACTTTTACTTGTGAATTAAGGCTCATATTTTCGAAGACAACAATGACCATTTATTTCCTCTCTATTATAATCTTCCAGTATTTCATCATCGTTCATTCCTGATGTACTACTAACTCAGATGACTTCACAATTTATAACCAGTCCATCAGGAGTTGTGATGCAGTGTCTAAACTCCCAAAGGTGAAACCGAGTGAAGGGTGTAGGGTGTCCTGTGTTGAGTAACCTCCATTGTCCTGGCCCTCCCATATTACGGCCATTAGCATCAGAACAACAGCTGCTGAGGTTATTGTTATTGAAAAGTCAGGAGGACCAGCCAGGCTCCACCCATTTCCACTGGTTGACTGATATTGGCCACCTGTGACTGTTGGTCAAAGCCAGCGGATGTACTCACTAGCACATAGCAGCACATATACTGGCACATACTGGCACTCATAGGATACTGTGAGTGTAGGTCTGTGGAGATTACGGCAGTCAGGAGAGCTTTCTGGTGAGTTGTGTGTTACTTACAATAGATTGTTTAATTGGCAGTCAGTTAGCTGAGGGTTTCTAAGCTTACTAGTAAATTTAAATGTATCATTCTGACATCTGACATTGATAGACAAACTACTTTTTGTCTTGTTTGTTACACAACTGATAGTACTGTGCTTTCAAAGGATATATAGTCTGTATATGACATTTTAGATGATTTTCAAGCTCCAAAATTTGGCTTTGAATTTATTGAATATTATGTGTTGACCAACACCTGTACAAAAACTGTACACTGTAAAGTTATTGAATAGACGTATTAAATATTGCGTTTTCATACTATATACATTTGACAGATTAAATTAATTTAGTGCCCAGAATTGTATTTCTTCTGTATCCTGTTATCATAGCTTTGGCATTATGTATCTCTTTTCTCATTCTCTATTATCCAATCCTAACCAATCCACATTAACACAGTTGATGTAGAGAGCCTGTCCGGACATGTACCAACCCGGGTTTAATTATGACGTTTGGAGATTAAAGGCTTGTCTGTGAATATATGTATGCTTTAAGTGTTGCTAATAGATTTTCTCCAAAGCATTAGCATGCGAAAAGATCTTATCAGTGCTGAAAGGAGAGACGAATTACAATGCTTTGGGTCACAAATTTAACTTGCAAAAAAATGGTAGATGTATAATTTAAAGAAGGTGGTTTCGCTTTGAATTGTCTCAATTTGTCCAGTAGGTCAAGTTGGTTACTGTAAAATAGGTTTACTTGGATGGATTTCAATTTATTCAAAATAAAGGTACAAACATTGTCCTCTACACAATATAGTGGGGATGCACTTAAAGCAACTGCATTATCTGGATTTTAGCTTTAGGTTTTTGTTTGCTTTATGGGAGGGGTGTTTTGGAAGGTGTCAATATTAAGGAAGCGATCAACATGAAAAGATAGACATCATACCACATTCTTTCCTTGGTAGGTGGTTGTAAATGGGAAATGTCTGTGTTAACTCCACAATGGACCTGCAGATGGATTTAACTTTTAGAATTTAAACTGCAAAACCCTGTCCAGATGTCAATCCAATGTAATAGATAGATTAAATACAATAAGTTAAATGTATACTATTATTCAGTCAAAAATGCACCATTAATTCAAAGTGGATATTTATACTACAAGAAGTACAATGAAGAGTGTCATTGTTGACGTCATCAGTCCATTTACACAACAGAGGGCACCAAACATTTTCATATCTAAATTATGGGATTTTGCAATGGTAAATAATTACATTTGTCTTTTTTGAGTGTTTTTAAAACAAATAGTCATTTTAAAAGTATCACCATCCCATCTTACTGCATCTATCTTCAAAGAGTTAAAACCGAAACCAGGGAGGAAAAAGTGATGTGGCCTTTGCTTCTCCTTTGCACCGGAGGATTATTTATTCCTCTGCGTCGACTTGTGGGAACTCAAGTATGCATGTCTGCCCTGCCAACTAAACACTGCGCAGAGTCCTACACTGGAACGGAGAAGTGTGCCATGTCACGCTGAGCCATACTACCCACAATGCACTGCAGCGTATTATTTCATTGAGCTGAAGATGATAGTCTGTGGGGCAGGGATGTGTAATTAAAAGCTTTGTCTCTGCTTTTAGGTTGGCTGACAGGCTAAGGGAGCAGGAGTCCTCCACAGTCCCTCCTACAAGTCCCGGGACAGTGTCTAGTAGAGGTAGTCCCATTGTAGGCAGCCATAAACCCACTGCCTTCTCCCACAACCTCCAAGACCCCATGAAAGAGGACGTGCGATTTGAACCGAGGAGCAACCCGCCTAGCGCATGCCAAGATGTGACTTCTTCTAATTCTAGTGATATCTCTAGTCATCCTAACCCCACCCCTCTGCCCACCCCCATCCCAAAAACGGGGCTGGAGCAGGCCAAGGGACTCATGTACAAAGGACAAGGGGCAGAACAGCAGCCGGTCACAGCATCGTCCCACACGGAGATAGGGAAAAACAATATGGAGACGCAAAGACCTCCCTCTCCTCAGTTCTTCCCTCAGAAACTCAGTGACAAGCCCCCAGTTTCTCTGCATGAAGACTCCAACTCCAGCAGGTAAAAACACTTTGAATACTCCTTAGCTCATTTATTAATTTAGATTTAGTCTTAATTTGTACAAAGGGCTGTATTGTGACACATGTGAGTACGATCAACCAGTTCTAACTTAACTCTACGGTGCACTCTTGCATGGGACAATTTGAGCAATTCCTTGAAACCACACCAGAACAGTTGGCCTATCTTGAAGAAGTTTGTTGATTCAGGTCTAATTGATATCATCTGTGCTAGCTTGTGACTGTTCAGTTTGATATTTAGGGCTATCCAGAAATATCAGAGTAAGATCTGTCAAAGGCATGGAAAAGAACTGCAAGTTGACTATTTTTGTTTCTGGCATTCAAAACATCAATTTACTCCATCAGTGCAAGTAATGTTTTGGGTTTTCCTCTTGGCATCAACTCAGTCAGTAAGATGAGTGGGTATAAAGGAGCATTTTGGAAAACTGTAGTTGAGTCAAGACTCTCTAGTATTCAGATTTCTTGAATGCTGGTGATCTTTCAAGACAGTAAAATACATTGTGTTTTGTATTTAAAAAATCCAAATGAAATGGAAAAAGGTGGACTAACGTATTTAGACTTGGATCTATCTTTCATTTACTACATTACGTGTGTTTTATTGCTAAAAATACTTTGGAAAATAAGATATTTTGTGTGCAAGATTGCTTCCCCACTGATCTGACCTGTAACTTGCTTTCGAGGTACCATTGCTTGTTTTCATCATCATCATTCAATTCACAATATTAACATTATCAAAATGTAATATGTCTTGGTGACAGAAGTCACAGATATGAACAGTTTGCACAGGTCAGAAAATATCAAAGTAATGTTTTTTATTCTTATTTTAGATTTGAGCATGTGGTGGAAGCCCAAAATCCAGCAGTGAAGAAAGTTCCCATTCGGATCGTCCACACGGAGGGAGCCACAGAGAAGGAGAACTGTCCGTTTCTGAGGCACCCTGATCCCACCCCAGTAGAGAGTCATACTGTGGCCTGTCTCAGCAGTCTAAACGCTAGGGGGCAGGACTCTGTATTCTGTGCTTTCACTCGACAGAAAGAGCCAGACAACGTGACTCAAAACCAGCCACAAAAAGACACTTATATTAGCACTATAAAAGACCGCAATATGAACTCAGAGGAGAAGGCGAATAACAATAACAAACCGGCTGACAGTACCACAGAAGACCAAAAGAGGGCGGAGTTGGCGCGGGACATCATGGGCAAAGACAAGTCCCTGGCCGAGATCCTAGACCAGAGCCGAATGAAGACCACCATGGACATGATGGAGGGAATCTTTCCTGGAGGAGAGCAGCTCATCGAGGGGGCACACCAGAGGCGCAAAGGTCCAGTGAAACAGGTCGCACCCAGGCCACAGGACAGCAGGTGAGCTTATTTGACACATTTTGAACTGCTGTACTAAATGCAAATTCTCTGAACTTGTTGTGCTGTCACATTTTATTTTAAAATTACTTTTCATACGGTGTGCCATCATTCTGGATCAAGACATACATTTATTATGGATAGTATTATTTCATTAATTCATGCTTGGTCGTTAATTAAATGTTCTATTTTATGTATTTACAGGGAGAAAGAGGACAACATGGTGGCTGTTACCATGGTGACCAGTGCCACTTACTATAGCACATCTGCTCCTAAAGCTGAGCTGCTCATCAAAATGAAGGACATGCCAGAGGAAGAGGAGGATTCTGAGGAGGAGCTGGACCTCGATCTGGCCAATAAAAAGGTAACACCCTATGCCCTTTGATAATCATAATGATGGTAATACCCATAATTCCCCATAGACTTTGAGAGGGTTTTATGTAGCTGAGAATTCACCCTTATGGTCCATGCCAATTTCGTTCAGTTTTGCAATTAGACAATGTTGCATCCAAATTGTTTCAAGCAAATTGATTATTATTGTCTACTTTTATGATTGAGTCATGATATTACAAGAAGTGAAAAGTATACTTATTGTTCAGCTTACACGGGAGACACCATTGTCTTTTTCTTTTTTTGGAAAAACAATACTTGCACTGAAGGAAGATTATGTTCACTGTTAATATGTCTAATATGATGTTGTATGTTTTGCAGCAAGAACTGATTGACAGCCTTACTAAAAAACTACAGGTGCTGCGTGAGGCACGGGAGAGTCTTCAGGAGGATATTTTGGACAATAACACTCTGGGGGAGGAGGTGGAGGTGCAGGTGCAGCAGGTCTGTAAGCCCAACGAGCTCGATAAGTTCAGGATGTTTGTGGGAGACTTGGACAAAGTGGTGTCACTGCTGCTTTCTCTGTCTGGACGGCTGGCCCGAGTGGAGAATGCCCTTAACAGTCTGGAGGAAGATGCTACACCGGAGGAGAGGGTAAGGAGAAGACTATGGATTATTTTAAAAGGTCTGTTTTAGCTCCTTAATCCTCACCATTAGTTTCCATTAACAGCTTGTATAGAAATTACATTTATTCTTACCGTAGTACCCTAGTGCTACCAGTAAGTATCGGTTCAGTTTTGATGTAATCTTTGATTAGATTTGCCATTGCAATCTCTCAAACTGTTGAACTGTCATTACCCCAGTCCATAGCATTAGGCTTAAACCTGCTCTCTCCTCATGCCACCCATTATAATTAGTTTTACTGTCCAATTATACCACAAACTAGTACAGGTACAAAATGTTTCAGGTGGTGCAAGATTTTAACTGTCAAATGATGCATCCACTTAAACCATTATGCAATCATCATGTTGTTATTGTTAATATGATTACCTGTTTATTAACATTAGCAAACCACCCTACTCTTTATTCCCTGACATGTTTATTGTGTTTATCTCCAGCGCACTTTGACTGAGAAGAGGAAGTTGCTGATTCGGCAGCACGAGGACGCCAAGGAACTGAAGGAGAACCTGGACCGGAGGGAGCGAGTCGTTTATGACATTTTGGCTAACTACCTTCGGGAGGACACTCTCACGGACTACGAGCACTTTGTCAAAATGAAGTCAGCGCTGATCATTGAACAGCGCAAACTCGAAGACAAGATCAAACTGGGAGAGGAACAGCTCAAGTGTCTCCTGGACAGCCTGCCCATTGAACAGAGACTTTCCTTATGAACAAAATTGACTAGTTTGTGTTTAAAAAAGGACTAATTTTTACTTGATTTGAGTTGCAATATAACCTCTTGTCCACTAGAGGTAAAAGTGACTGTTGTCTTTAAGTTTTGCATTCAAGTGGACAGAATTATGTTGACAAGAGACCAACTTTAATTTTATATTATTTGAATGATTTGCTGTATGTCCTTGTCTCCACTAGGGGGAGACTGGAGAGTTTGATGGTCTCATCTAATACCTGTTTTAAAAAGATCCAACTTTTTTCTATTTTCATTCCTGTTCATTTTCTCATCTGAAGTTAAAAAGAGAAACTCAAGAAATTAGTTGATTTGTTATATGCAATGCAGACTCATGTCCAGTACAGAGAATAGTACAATGTCACTTGCAATTTCATGATTTGCCATTTCTGCATCAAGTGGGTAGCACATTCACCTTTGATTTGGTTGAGTTGCACTTGCAGTAGATCTTTGGGTCCAGAAGAGGGAGCCATGTATTGGCAAACCGCATTGAACGGTTCACCTTTACTACTTTACTTACTTTATCACATTATGATAAAGTTGATCTGTTACTTCACAACTGACTGCCATAAAACCACTAGGAACCACCTCTTATTATGAAACATATTTTACTGAACATCAATGAACCACTGCAATTTGTCTTTTACCTAACCACACTTTTTGCTTTGTTTTTATTATTTTATTTTTTTATTTTTCCTAGTAATTTATTGTAGACTTTTGAATCTGCACCAGAGGGGACAGTATTTGGCTGATTTTGTCATTTCAGTTTTTAGTATTTATCAAGATTTAAGTCACATTGTTACAAAACTCCATAAAATCTGACTATGTTTCAGTCAATGCAATTAACATTTGTATCTAAAAAAGACTAGTGGCCTTTTTTACTAAAATGATTGTACCGTAAAAGAAAAGTTTCAATATTTTTTTGCAATAATAAACTTTGGAGACAGGATGAATGTGCCGATTACATGTTGTTTTTAAGAGCACTTGTTCCACTCAGCACTTCACAGTTGAACAAAAGTGAAGTCTCGAGTTTAGAGGGGAGGGAGGGGTCACCATGTAATGTTTGGATTCACTGCTGCATGTAGTGTTTTAAGTTTGCATCACGGACAGAACATCATGAAAATCAGCTGAGAATTCAACCTGTGTATTTTATGTTTTCCACAGTGAAGAGTGAATGCATAGATTTGTTTGATAATATACTAACTACAATAAATCACATCCTCCAACATGACTTCAGCTCCTCAGTCATTTACTTCATAACAGGGGGTCAGTTAAAATAGTAACTGTACAGGAATGAACCACAAAACACAACTGAGAAACGTGTTTGATTAAGGAAACCATCATAACGTAGATAAAAGTCAATTTGGCTCAAAACAAAATCTTTCTTGAATGAAAAGTTCCGTGTATCAGATCCATTTCTGCAGTTTTTACATTAAATTCTACAACTAATTCCCATCAATATACAGCGATTGACACCAGAGTAGAGTGAATTCACAGTATCCTAGTTATGCATACCACCAATGACAATCATTTTGACAAACTTACTCTTCACCATCCATCCACACTTAGCAAGCATGCAAATTATTGGCCCTCGCCACTCACGAAGTGATGGCGAGGGGCATTGTTCTTCCTGGGTTTCTTCTTATTATTATTTTTCCGCCAAAGCAATCGCAGTTTTCACCCCCTGAACGTCGACGAAAAGTCCCACATATAGGTATAGGATCGACCGGCTCGGCGAAAAATTTCATAAAATTGGCATCGCGACAATATCCGAAGCACACCGGCTCGACAGCGCCACCTAGAAAATTCAAAATTTTAAAATGAATTGGGAGCCGACACGCATTTTTCGCCCTAGCTTGACGAAATTCACACCAGTGATAGAGCTCATGGAGACAAGCAAAAAAGCCAATCATAGTGCGGCCCTAGGACGGACAGGAAGTCGGCTATATTGAATCGAAAATTCGCCAAATTTTTCGCTGCGTATTTTCAAAACGCTACTAGTCTCAGGTTTTTGGTCCAAATGAGCTCAGATTTCACATGCCACATCCAGACACATGGGTTTTCAGAAGTTATCCACGTTTTCTCCGAATTCCACACGGTTCGCCCGTACGCCGCCGCCGAAATACGCCTTCGTTTCCTGTTTTTTCGATGTCCTCTCACGGCCACAGGCATTGCCCTACAGAGCTCACATTCACATCACATATGTGTGATTGGGGCATGAATGGAATGCAATATTAATTTTAATCAAAATGAACACTATAGCGCCCCCTACCATAGGGGTGAAACGCAAACATTATCGGATTCCTACGAAATTTGCTGAATAAATTGGGGGCATGATGTGGACCAAAAAAATAATATTACGGGCATAGGTCATTTTTCACACTTGGCCACCAGGGGCGCAAAGACTCCAAATAAAATCATTGAAAAATGTCTGACATGCACATGCATTGGTCTACACAGCTCAAATTCACATCACACGTGTGATGTGAGGGTATTAATAAAATGGATTATTAATTGTAATAAAAATGAACACTATAGCGCCCCCTACCATAGGGGTGAAACGCCAACATTATCGGATTCCTACGAAATTGGGGGAATAAATCAGTGGCATCAGAAGAAACAAAAAATTACATTATGGCCATGAGTCATTTTCCACAGTTGGCCACCAGGGGCGCAAATACAAAAAAAAAATCATTAAAAAATTTCTTACATGCACATACATGGTTCTAGACAGCTGAAATTCTCATCACACATGTGATATCAGGGTATTAATAGAATGCACTATTAATTGTTATCTAAATGAACACTATAGCGCCCCCTACAGTATTGGTAAAATACACAACTTTGTCCGATTGGCATAAAACGTGGGGAGATAATTGTAGGCATTAAAAGGGGCAAAAAATTCAATTACCATACCTGTATTATGTACGTGGTTGCCGGTGCAAAGCCACAGACCCCTCTCATATGGAGTCAGGGCCACACAGCCCAGGGCCACACTGCATATTAACATTGTTCTTCGTTTTTCCGCCAAAACAATCGCATTTTTCACCCCCTGAACATTCACGAAAAGTCTCACATGAGGGTATAGAATCGACCGGATCTACGAAAAATTTCATAAAATTGGTGTTGGGAAAATGTCCCATGCCCCCTGACTCGACAGCGCCACCTAAAATTTCACCCCTATGGGAGAGGAGCCTGGTTTATTTTGGAAAACACACACAAAAATCAGAACAGTGATAGAGAATGGGTGGATAAGCATAAATATGAATTGAAGTACTGCTCAATGACAGACAGGAAGTCAGCCATTTTGGATCAAAAATTCGCCACTTCATTCACAGCGTGTTTTCAAAACGCTACTAGTCTCAGGTTTTTGGTCCAAATGAGCTCAGATTTCACATGCCACATCCAGACACATGGGTTTTCATAACTTATCCACGTTTTCTCCGAATTCCACACGATTCGCCTGTACGCCGCCACCGAAATATGCCTTCGTTTCCTATTTTTTCGATGTCCTCTCACGACCACAGGCATTGCCCTACAGAGCTCACATTCACATCACATATGCGAGATTGGGCCTTGAATGAAATGCAATATTAATTTTAATCAAAATGAACACTATAGCGCCCCCTACCATAGGGGTGAAACGCAAACATTATCGGATTCCTACGAAATTCGGGGAATAAATTGGGGGCATGACGTGGACCAAAAAATAATATTACGGGCATAGGTCAATTTTCACACTTGGCCACCAGGGGCGCAAAGACTCCAAATAAAATCATTTAAAAATGTCTGACACGCACATGCATTGGTCTACACAGCTCACATTCACATCACACGTGTGATATGAGGGTATTAATAAAATGGATTATTAATTGTAATAAAAATGAACACTATAGCGCCCCCTACTATAGAGGTGAAACACTCACATTATCCAATTCGTATGAAATTTGGGGAATCAATTGGTACTATGAAAAGAACCAAAAAATTACATTATGGTCATGGGGTATTTTTAACGGTTGGCCACCAGGGGCGCAATGAATTGAAAATATATTCCCATAGAACTTTGACGTGCATGTCTATGAAACATATCTACTCCTAGGTTTTTCAACCGAATGAGCTCAAACTCCACATGCCACATCTATAGATCTTGTTCATCAATAATCATCCACGTTTTGGAAATATTCATTATGGTTTTGGTGTAGCTCGCCATCAAAAGTTAGTTAATTATTGAATACAAATTCCCACACCACTTTCACATACGTGAAACCTTTCTAGTCCTACATTTTTCATCCAAATTACCTCTAATTCCACATACAGCATGTACACATGTGGTTTGTCAATAATCATCCACGTTTTGGGGATATTCTTTATGGTTCATGAGTAGGACGCCCTCAAAATATGACTTCATCATTGGATTTAAATTCCTACACGACTTTTCCTTAAGTGCAAATGAATCCTATCTAGTCCTAGGTTTTCCATCCTAATTACCTTAAATTCCACATACAGCATGTACACATGATTATTGTCAATAATCATCCACGTTTTGGGGATATTCTTTCTGGTTTATGCACAGCAAACTGTCAAAATATGACTGCTTTCCTGCATATTTGATTTCCTCTCACAGACACATGGATCAGCCTAAAAAGCTCAAATTCTAATCACTGATGTGGATTAAAACTGTGAATAGAGAACCATAATAAACATGTGGCCAGTGACCTCCATAGCGCCCCCTACTGTACAGGTAAAAGACACAACTTTGTCCGATTGGCATGAAAGTTGGTGAGATCATTGTGGACCTCAAAAGAGGCAAAAAAGTCCATTACACCATACCTGTATTGTGCACGAGGTTGCCGGTTCAACGCCGTGGACCTCCATTATAATGTGTTGGTCACACATATTTATATAGAAACTGTGTGAAGGGGCGCGGATTGCGGCCGTGGGGTGGCCAGGCGGGGAAAATGGTGCGTGGGGGCGGTGGCCGGCCCCGGGCGGTCGCGTGGGGGGGTGGTCGCGCGGGGGGCGAGGGCCATCATCGCCGCTTGCGGCTTTAATTTTATTTATTATTTATTTTTATCACTGATTTCAGTGAAACCAATCATTGACTGGATCCTGTCATCACTAAAAGGTAGTTGAGAAAAACATAACATTGCCTCTTATAGATCAAATTAGACTTGCTTGCGTATAATAACTGAATGTGCAGATAACTCACTGCTGCAGTAGCACATAAAAGTATCTCAAATTACAGTGAATAGTAGCAGCTGGATAAATAAAGTACCTGTTGGCTACAATGTGAGAGGTGTGTATTTTACAGCTCCTGCACAGGTTTGAATGGACAATCATTAACCTCTGCTTTGTGTGGGCAGACTGAACCAGAGCTCAGACCGTCAAAGGACTTCTGTCTCCTCTCCAAACTGTTGTACAATATTTACCAAAGGGAAAGTTTTATCATAAATCATTGTCTTTCTTTACCTGTTTAAGATGACGGATGGAGCTGTACTTAAAAGGCATCAATACAGAGGAGATAAGGTAGGCTGTATGATGTTTATAAAGTAGTTTGTCCATTACATTTTAGTTAACTAATTAATTAATTTAGTTTCAGTGGACAGTCAGTGGATTCAGTTGTAAATTATTTTATCTGGACAATTTAGGCACATTTTGCTTATTGTTTGGGCTTGTTCTTGATATTGTAAATGCAAGGTAGTCAACCAGTCAGCACGTGAGCAGACAGCTTTTTCAGTTGTCTCAGATAGATTTAATATTTTAAGGATAGGAATTCTGGTATGGATGGCACAAGGAAGAATTAAGACCCTTATGTGGACAGTCCGGAAACCAGCAATAATCATTAGAAACCAGTAGGGGGAGTAAAAACTCAACGTTAGTCGTAATTGGATTAAATTGGGGCATTCTTAGCGAAAGATGTCGAAGCTTAAAACATGGTTGAAGTTTTACATCCCGGTGCGCACTCTGAGGTCTGAGGGCCAGCTCCAGCTCGTGGTCCCTAAGACCAGACTTAAAACCAGAGGGGACAGGGCCTTTTCTGTGGTTGGACCTAAACTGTGGAACGCCCTGCCCCCCCACGTTCAAACAGCTCCCACTGTAGAGTGTTTTAAGTCTCGTCTTAAGACCCACTTTTATGCTCTGGCTTTTAACACCGCGTGAGTTGTGTGGTCCTCTGTGTTTTTCTTTTCTTTTCTTTCTTTTATTTATTTTTATGTGTTTTATTGATTTTATTGATTTTATTTTTTTTATGTCACTTTGTCTCTGTGCAGCACTTTGGAAACAATTTGTTTATGAAATGTGCTATATAAATAAAGTGGATTGGATTGGATTGGATTGACAAAACTTGTACAAATGAAAAACATAGTGACACATTTATTCCATGTTTCCAGGTGTAATGCACAAAGATGTCGCAGATGTCTTCCGTGATTGGATTAGTCTGTGTATGAGTCATCCTCCTCTGGACATCATGTTGTACATCGCTCACACAGCCCACTGGCAGTTCTTGGCTCTGGTTTTGGGGTTCCTCTCTTGGATCATCACTTTGGCCACTCTCGGGCTGGATGAATGGAGAGTGTGGTTTGTCAACAACACGACAGTCATCAACTCCGGAGTGGCCTGGGTCGGGATTTGGAGAATATGTTTCTACAGCCATGTACTGTCTGAAATTGAATATTGCCAGTACCTTAGTATCACAGAATCATTTTTACCCACAGAGATCAAACTAGGGCAAGTGCTAATGATGCTGGCTGTGATTACTGGATTAACTGGGAATGGGATTGCTGCTTATGGAATAAGAATGGCATACTTTTCTGTCAAAAATCGTAGCAGAATTAAGATTGTCTTTCTCCTAGCTGGGATTATATATTTGTTTACTGGTTTTTGCACATTGCTGCCAATAGCTTGGAACTTGAACTCTATCCTCAACAATCGCACAATAGACTTTCCACCAGAGTACCACTTTCCTGCCACTCCAGTCAGTCAGAAAGTGGGGAGTGCCATTGGAGTGGGCTTTTTTGCCTCAGTGCTAATGCTTTTAAGTGGTCTGACTTTCTTGTGCTATCGCTATGCCTGGCAAACGCTAAAAACAGAGACCCCAAAAGACCCGCTGGACCCTCTGTATGGTCCCTGGACTCAAACAAGCCTCGGATCGAGCTCGACACAACAGCCCAATGGAGGAAACAAGGACAGAGATAATCCAGCTTTTCATTTGGAAGAAGTGTCAAGTGATGGGAAAACCTTTTAAAATGGAACATAGACTGAATTGTTTTTAAGGATAAATCTATGTGGATTAAGTGGAATTACAGCCAGAGAGAAGTAACAATAGTCAAAAGATACAGCGTTTTTGCAATAATTAACAAAGCTCAATGAAACAAGCAAATCAGGAAAGTAGCATGACAAAACACATTTTATTTTTATGCTATGCCAACAATTGCAACCTTTAACCTAATCTAAAAATGTTCCCGGTCTGCAGTAGTCCAACGAAGAAAAGATCATTACTATTACTTATACCCTAGTTCAGGCACAGTTCTAGGCAATATGTTCATTGCGGGATTGGGGTCACGCCTTGGTGGTGGTCAGTCTGCAATTAAATAGTAGATCAACTGTGGAAAAATTGTTAGCTACAACTCCGTGTTCTTTGTGTTTTGCTAGTTTATGGAGACACCTCTGCCCCCGTACAGATTATGGACTGTCATAAACTCACTGGATAAATCAAGAGTTCACGGCAGGGTGTGTATATGTCATTATAAAGTTTTATGTATCATGTTATCCAAGATCAAGTAGCCTTGTAGTGTTATTATTATCCTGGTTTAGACCTGGTTTAGACCTGGTTTAGACCTGGTTTAGACCTGGTTTAGACCTGGTTTAGACCTGGTTTAGACCTGGTTTAGACCTGGTTTAGACCTGGTTTAGACCGGGGGAGGGCTAGGGAAGGGTGGGTCTCACTGCTCATGTGACGCAGTGGGAGGCTGACGAGAGCAGGCATGTGCACCTCTCTGGAGGCGTCCAGCGGCTGAAGAACAAAAGGCCCTCTTCACAGCAGCACCATCTCTCTGCTCAAAAACACACACAAGTCCCACCAATGGATGAACTGTGGACCTACTATGACCGCAACACAGGGGCCGGAAAGCGAATTTTGGGGCACTTCACTTGGGGTGACAGTGGCTCAGTGGTTAGAGTGTTGGTCCCAACCTGAAGGTCGGAGGATCGAGTCCTGCTCGGACCAAGTTCTGTTGTTGTGTCCTTAGGCAAGACACTTCACCCACATTGCCTAGTATGAAAGTGGTGTGTGCTCGGTGGTGGTCGGAGGGGCTGATGGCGCAGCCTTGCTTCTGTCAGTCTGCCCCAGGGCAGCTGTGGCTACAATAGTAGCTTACCATCGCCAAGTGTGGAAATGAATGAATAATGACTAGTGATTTGAGAGGCTTTGACAAGCCTGTAAATCGCATTACAAGTGTAAGCCATTATTATTATTATTACTTCACTGGATACAAGTTTGAATTATTTTAACACATTGCTCCTTCTATCTTGTGTTGTTTGGAGCTGTTTGTAAGTCAGCCCAGGAAATATACCATCTGGGACAATAAAGTCTGATTCTGATTCTCATTTTTGTTTGACCAGATGTATTGATTGTATTATGAAACTATTTATTGGGGCGGCAATTAATAATGGGTAATTTTTTTTTTTTTTATTGCACTGCATTGCATTTTTTCATAATTCATCTCTGTCCATATTGGCTCCATCATTCTGGGATTCATGAAAAAAAAAAAAAAATCAATAAAATATATATTCTTGAAAAGTCAGCATATTATTTAATAAGTCTAGCTAAAGCCTAAACGTGTTTTGTCAGTTTATCTTATGGGACTTTCTTGTATTGCTGCACATTTACAAAATAGTGAGTGAAGCAGAAACACTGCCGTTGTTCACATACACCAAATAAACATTACAATCGGATCTTCAAGTTTACTAAAATGTAAACTGCAAAATCTGATGTGAGTAAACATAAAGACAAATTAAATTAAATGAAATTAAATGAGCTGGCTTTTTACATGTGTTTTAAATAATCTTACAGCTCCAAAAATGTGACATCAGATTTTGTGTGTGCATGTAACCGCAGCCAGTGTCATAAATTGTCCTTTTGGATTTGAAGACAACATACCGGTAAATATTAGTGTAGATGATAGTGGGTTTTTTTTAAGTGATTCGTCTCCTGTGTTGCCTCTGCCTCTGCTCTGAGACCTCGTGCACACTCCCAGTCCGAGATAAGGCTCATGTGGTTGTGCTTTATCTAATCTGCTCCATCGTCCGCTCTATTGGTTCGACTGGAGCAGCTGATAGAGGAATGGAAGAGTAAAGGGCCATGATCACCTTATGTTATCAAAGTATCAAGCATTTATTTCAGACATCTGCAGAAAAATGTTTTAAATCTTGTGATGTCAACTGATGCTTTTTATGGTTTGTCAATTTAACATTTTGTTCTGTCAGTTTTTGTTGTTGACCTGTTATTAAATTGTAACTATAAAACTGTTAAAACATGAATAAATAAATAATAATTTGATAAAACATAATTAAGATGAGTTTAAAATTTGCATGAGGCTACATTTCTTAAACTGCAGTCATTCCTGGTCTGCAGTTAAGTCTTCAAAATAATTATATCCAACATTACTAAAAGTAAATACATCTATCTTTCTGATAAAACAATCTCAGAATACACAATGGTGATCAAAATTAGATATATACAACAACACAGATTTATTTCAAACTTTCACTCAAAACAATACTTTTATGGTTTATCTACAGTGATAGATATAACTGCCCACTTATAAAACGTAAGGATTCTTATCACCTGCATATCTTGATATTTGTAGATAATGCCTGGCATCAGTTTGAACCCCTGACAGAGAAGACTTGGTGCTGACAGTCCTTAAAGACAGATAAGCGGATTTACAAAGATGTGAGGACACTAACTCCTGTATCTCCTGAATCAGAGGAAGTATGATTTTTGAAAGCTGAAAATCCTGCATGCTGCACTGAGTTTAATGTCTTTTCAAAGTCCAGCGTTGGATTATCTTTATCTCCATCTGAGCTGTCTCTACAGGGTCATGTTACAGTCAGACTCCTCTACACACCATACATTTAAGGGCAATCCAAGTGTGTGTGTGTTGAAATAGCATTTACTCTCTATCAGTTATGTGGTTCAGGCATTGTATTTTATCATTGCAAGTATTTATGCCTTTGTGGAGGCCTACACCAAAAGAGACGTGTTTTACATCAGAATTCTTGAACTGATATTGTTTTCATCTAAATGCCTGTGACATGGTGGTCAAATCCTCAGCAAGAAGTTTTGACTTCTGTGCAGAGTTTGCATGTTTCTCCACATGTCTGCGTGGATTTCCTCTAAGTCCATCAACATGCACAAAAGGTATTTTTTATGTATTTTTTGCTGAAGTCAAATATATTTTATAGAGCTCAGTTCATAATTTGGTAATTATTTTCCTATACATGTGCAATTTTATTTGTAACACATTCGGCTCCATCTGTACCTCCCTCAACAGCATCTTCACACCAGGACACACCAAGACACACCAGGACACACCAGGACACACCAGGACACACCAGGACACACCAGGACACACCAGGACACACCAGAACACACCAGGACACACCAGGACACTGCCTCTGGCCCCTCAGACATTATGAAAGAATCATTACCTCCATCAGTACTCAAACTCTAGGAAGTACAAATAGTGTTGGACTACTGCATACTTGTACTTTGACTCATTCAGACACTTTAAGCCAAGTTCATTACTAACATTTGTTACATTTTTTGCATTACTTTGCTTCCTCAGAACATATTCAGATACGGATAGTGAAGTGTTTTTGTGCACACACAAACAGAGGAGGAGGGAAACAGAACATGATGACCTCTGAACCTGAAACATGTGTTGATGTCCAAGCAGGAGTCGTGCGGGAGACCGACTGTACCACATTCTTCACGGTACACGCGCCCATTAAAGACTTCATTAAACACAGATTAGCCAAGCGAGCCACCGACAAATCTCCAGGAATTAGGCTCAAAGCAGTTTCCATCGCCCCACACTCACCTGGAGCAGAGGCTGGAGGAGTGGGGCTGTTTGGGGCCTTCTGACCCCCTGCAGAGGGCTGCCCACTGAGGGACACAGATGATTAGAGACTGCTGCTTTATGTAATTATCAACAGATTAGCCACATGTGGACACATGTCTCACCTCTGACATAACAGGAAGTATTTCAAAACGTTGGTACAAATCTGGTAATCACTTCTTTTTATGGCAGTGGTTTTCAGTTTGCACTGGCAGGGAGCTTGGCAAAACAATGGAAAAGTATTTTTACTGAACTAGGAACCTTGACACAAATTCAGGATCTAGAGGTAACTGAAAAAAATGACCTTAATTTACACTTGGAAAATCACATGATGAGATCCTCTGACTACAGGCCTATCACATGGAAAACAAATATTTGGTTTAGTTCTTACAGTAAACATGTCATTGATTACCCTAATAATAAATAAGACAATAAACTCACAAATATGTTCTTTACATTTCCATTTTATGTATTTACACTTGCACATAAACTTACAAAACTAGACAAGACAAAAAACTCAGAATAACTTATAATCACAGCATGGAACATAAGCTTAAAAGTGTCATATACAAAGCTTTAAGTTACCCTTAAACAGTACGACATATTGTGATGTGGACAACGACACAGCTGTCTGTCTTTGTGTGTTGAACATCAATGTAAATATAAAGCTGATTTAAAGCATTATAGTTCTTCATTGGTGCTTTAGTATGATTATTATTTTCCACGGCTGATGATTGGCATTTTGGATATGAATTTGCATGTGTACAGTATAACCCATTTTTATCGATATCTTGACAGAATTATCAGGTAAAATCATTTTCAGACATCTAATGCAACTGTACTATAAAATTAATCAACTATTTGTTTACACATTTTAACAAATTTCTGTGTTTTTTAGCAATGTATGGCAACCAACACGCATAACTATTTTTATACAGTATTTGCTGAGACTCGGGATGACACGTTCAACAACTTGCTTTAGTAGTTGTGCAAACCCAAAGTACGACTAACTTAAGGCTACCAGTACATCCGGTGCATTTCTACATATGATTCTCTAACACTCCCAATCTTAAATTTCAAGTCATTAAACATACTCCTGCCTTTTCCTGTAGGCAACGTCAGAGTTCATGAAGTGATACCTCCTCTGCACCATGGATTGGGGTTCTTCTTGGGAACACGACCTAGAGAAGATCAACACTAGCCCAGCAATGATGAGCAAGAATCCCCCTACCCATCCACAGAACAAGGCCTCACCAAACTCCCAACGGGGAACCACATCTGGGACCTTATCATCAAAGAAGTGAATGACAGCGAGGTGCGCCATATAGCATACAGGAATGAGGCACAGGACCCCAGCTACTATTCCAAGCACACCTCCGATTACAGTCAGAGCCCGCTTGGTCCGAATACCATCTTGGTCCTTACAGGTATTGATAATATACAATCCAGGTATTGAGACCAGTATCCCAAGCAAACCAGCACCCAGGGATGAGCACATAAACAAACGAGCCATTTTCAGATCACGGGATAGTCCCAAAAGGCTGTCGTAGGCTCTGCACTCCATGCCCCCCACGTCCTGAACAACGCAGGTCTCCCAAAGTCCCAAGTCGTAGCTCTCGACAGGTAGAAGAGCAGTGGACATTGTCAGCCACTGTGGCAGGATAGTGGTAGTTAAGGTGCAAAGCCAAGCACTAACAAACAGCAACATTCCCAGTAGTTCCATAGCACAGGTGCATGTGTCCATTTTGTGTGTAAAAAGTCTGAAGTATTTGGCGTAGAGGAGGAGAGGAGTCTGGGACAGTCCAAAGGAGACAAGGAGCGAGTTAGCTGCTACTGGCAATGCTTCTGGCAATTCTATCTGACTTTCAGCGTTACAAGCTGGTGGGCTAAGAAACACTCAGAGAGGCACTCATCTTCTACAGCAGGGAGGAGAGAGGACCAGAGCAGCTCCAGACCCAGCCCCCTTCAGAGGTCCTCCTGCCCCAAGATGCCATGCCAAGAATGGGCAGCAGGGGCAGAGGCACACATGACCCGGCGTGAGACAAGATCTATGTCAAATGCTTTTCCCACCAGTGCAGCCGCAGTAGACGTCATCCAATACAGACTAAAGGCTTCAATGGCACTTTTTCTTTGAGACACAGGCCTTTTTGCATCCATGGAGTCCTACAAAGGTTGACCTGATGACTTTGATTTAAACTTCCTCACACAGTCTTCATAAAGAACTTCAGATTACTTACACACAACAATGAAACAATGAAAATATTGTCTTTTTTGTGCTGATGCAAAGGGAATATTTGAGTTTTTAAATGCACTATCTAACTTTTCTGATCAGAGCTTCTGCCACTTGCTTGTCTCTACGGTGATGTTATTGCTCTGCCTGTAATGTTGCACCATATGTCTTTAATCTATTAATCTAAGCATGTGACCACCATGTTTTGAATGTGTTTTTGAGCTATAAAACACCTGTAATGGAAAAAAGCACGATGCCAAACTCTGAAACAAGTTAGGCAGAACAATAACATGTAGACAAGCTGAATGTAGCGGACGCTTCAGCAGAAAAGTTACATAGTGCTCCTTTATATGCACTATGTAACATATGTAAAATATATGTTCAAAAGGAAAGTCCAAAGTGACTGAAGTAAAATATTAATAATAGGTCCAAATACCTGCACGTCTGCACATTAACAATATTAATTCTACCTGCTGAATTTTGTTGTCCTTTGAAGGTGCACTATAACTTTTCTAGAGAGGGTTCAGCTCCTGCTTGTTTCTATGAAGGAGTTTATTGTTTTGGCTAGAATGTACCACAGACAAGCAAGTGATGGACCCTTTACTAAAAAAGTTGCATTAATGAATATTACACTGCCTGGCAAAAAAAAGTCACCACCAAAAAGAAAAGGTTGGTTGTTCTGCCTTTAGCTTTGATTATAGCGTGCATTCACTGTGTCATTGTTTCGATTTCGCTTCTGCAATGTCACAAGATTTATTTCCATCCAGTGTTGCATTAATTGTTCACCAAGATGTTGCATTGATGATGGTCGAGTCTGACCGCTGCACAAAGTCTTCTCCAGCACATCCCAAAGATTATCAATGGGGTTAAGGTCTGGACTCTGTGGTAGACAATCCATGTGTGAAAATAATGTCTCATGCTCCTGAACCACTCTTTCACAATTTGAGCCCGATGAATCCTGGCATTGTCATCTTGGAATATGCCCGTGCCATCAGGGAGGAAAAAATCCAGTGATAGAATAACCTGGTCATTCAGTATATTCTGGTGTCAGCTGACCTCATTCTTTGAGCACAGACTGTTGCTGAACGTAGACCTGGCCAGCTGCAGGAGGCTCAGACCTATTTGCTTAGTTAAATCCAGGTGGCGACTTTTTTTGGCCAGGCAGTGTATCATTCTTTGTCATGTAGGCAAAAATGTGGTGTTTTATAATGGCTATTTCATTTTGTATGTTGTAGTACATGCCTGAAGACTGCAGATAGAAACTACATGCTAAATGCACAATTTTATTAATCAAAGTCAATGAATCAGTCATCAGTCAATGAATTAGTGAGGGCTGTTTCACATTTAGTTGAGAATATAGTTCAGTGCGCTTACAGGTTTTCTATAAATCATTTACAATTAAAAGCATTATCATAAAGCAGCAATAAAAAAAAAAAAAAAAAAAGATAGAAAGAAAGAAAGAAAGAAAAGAAAAAGAACATTAAAATAACAAATGCCAAAAAACATAACACAAAAAATAACTCTCTAAACATTTTTACAAGCATAATCACATGAGTATTTGAACCACAGAAGTAATAAGTCTGCACACTAATCTCCAAATATATATTCCTATCATCATTCTTTACATTTATGACCCATGACTGACATGTTAAATAATAATAAATGTCCTGATAAGCCTAAATCATTCTTTAGTTTTGAACAGTTCATTTAACTTTTCCTTGCTTCATGTGACTGAAAATGAAACAACAGTGCGTCTTATTGTGACCGGAGCCTGTGGGAACTTTATGTGGGAGGCCGTAGATCAAAGCTGAAACATGTGAAAATATTTGGCCACGTCGTAAACACGCACACAGCGAGTTTGACATGTCACAAACTGAAAAATGCACTGATAAAAATCCCCGGCACCTCCTCCAGAGAAGTGCTCAGCTGACAGTGAGGAAGCCCTTGATGTCCAGAAGGGGGCGCCACTGAACAAGGACTGAACAGTAAGTGCGTGGACAGTAATGTGATATAAAAGCTCATGTATTTTAGGAAATGAAATTCACCTGTTTGCCAACAAGAATAGAACCAGTGTATACCTTAAAAAAAAAAAATAAATAAAAAAAAAATAGAGAAGTAATAAAGGATAGGGAAGGATAGGTCTGGAAGATATTCTTATTTCATTCATTATTTTATTGTATTTTTATTTTTTATTTTTTATTTATTTTTTATTGTATTTATTTTATTTATTTATTTATTTTCAGGTTAGTCTACTGTATTTGTAACTTCTTCAGACAAAGGGCATAAGACCCCTTTGTCTGAAGAAGTTACAAATACAGTAGACCTATTTATTACAAGTTTGCATTCAAAACTGGTCCAGTAGATGGCGTTAATGTATCGCACATCAAGCCCACAAATTTGAACCCATTGGAATAAGTTTAAACCATGTTCCTAACACATTTGGTCAATATTGTAATGGTATTGTAGGTCTAATCTAGAAGTCTCGTGTGACTGCATTTATGGCAAAAATGTGTTCCGTCTTGACAAGTGGATAGAGTTTCCTACTTTCACGGGGCACATCCCTTTTAGCTCAGTATTCAATATTGGCGCGTGCTATTCTTAGCCAATATGTCAAATCAACTTTGTATCTGCATAATTACGTTTTAATAATCGCGGGGCGCGCAGAAGTCTCCTCATTGGACAAGCGACAGCCTTCCTCTACGTCCGACTCTTTATGCAAATCTGCTCCAGCCGAATATGGACACGGAGGAATGAAATATGGTGGAGGAGGCGAACATGGACGACCGAGGACCGTGAGAGCGCTGGGAGTTCGTTACCAGAAAAGTGGATGTATCTCCGAGGGGACTTTTTCAGTGCGCAAACTTTAGTGGAAACTTTACGCACGGGGCGTTTTTACTTTTCACGGAGCAGAGCGGCGAGGCGGCGTAGTGTTGTTATGCGGTGAAGAGGAGCGACTTTTTGGGGGGATAAAAAGCAGGGCAGGGGGCTCACCATCCCGACGCTATGCCGTGGCTGAGCGGCGGAAAGCGGAGAGAGAGCTCGGAGCTGCCGCTGCCCGCAGGCTGGGAGGAAGCACGGGACTACGACGGAAGAGTGTTTTTTATCGATCACAACACACGGCAAACTTCATGGATAGACCCCAGAGATAGGTATGCAATGCAACCAGGCCCCGAGTGCTGTCAAAAGTTAATTCAACGAGTACAACGTTTGGAGAAGATGCCAGGGCGCAGGGCGCAGGGAGGGAGTGGAGGGGGCAGCATAGTGGCACGTATGTATGTTGTTTTGTTTATCACGGGGACGGGAGGCAGCAATGTCCTCGGCTCATTTTAAAATGTTACAGTGCTGTGTTGAAGTTGTAGAGAGACATGAGGAGATGAATCAGCTGAGATTGGCCTCCACCTCTTGAGCGGTTCCCACAGACACACGGGATGTAACGCCCAGGTCACCCACTGAGCCGCTGCCACTGGTGCTATTCTTTCATACTTTATAACGTTATTGCAACAAGAGTGGCGCTAACGGGGCCATGTATGGTTGTATGGTCATTGTATGACCATACAATATTTCTTATGTCTAATAAATATTTTTAACAGGCACTGGTTGAACATGACCAGATATTAACCAAAAGTGCAAAACTAAATGCAAAAACGCAGGCAGCTCAGACTCAGAATGTTGTCAGTTTTTAACTATTTGCATATCATATTATAGCCTTAACAGCAAAGAATTTAACATGGTAATAATAATAATTAAAAAAAAAATCATAAAATGACAAATTAGTACTTGGAAGTATGTATTTTATGTTTAAGAAGGCTTTAAGAACTGACATCTTTGTGACCTAATATACACATCCCATATCTATTTTCTCTGTACTACTGCATGTTGTAAATGTCAAAGTTATGGCCCATCACATGAGCTCATCTTTTGGCGTAATCTGAAGAGGCAACTTGATGTCTGTGTTAAAAGCATCTGTGTTTATGACAGTAGTGACCTGTACATTCCTGCTTAACAACACAGTGGACTATTATTGTCCAGCCTTACCATCCATCAACATAGGCTTACATATGTAGGAGAAACGTCATATTTTAGTTCACATTGGGTTTCCATTTATTTACCAAATATTTATATATTTATATATATATATATATATATATATATATATATATATATATATATATATATATATATATATATATATATATATATACATTTTATTTTAAAATAAGACTACAGCTCTGTCAATCTACCGGTAACTAAACACTTGCACTTTAAGACTGGTCCTGTGGACCATCAGAAAAATGTGTCACTAATATCAGCACTAACAATCTCAGTTGCCTAAGTTTGTAAAACACATTGCTCTACTTTGACAGTCAACAACAGTTTGACAGGCCCTTTAAAACTCCAACTCCCATGATTCCTTGTGAAAATATGTCAGGAATGCTAGCTGGGCCACTGGGAAAGCTGCAAGGATGTGCTTTTGTGGGGCGACTGGGATTTGACCAACTCAATCTGGCTTTCAACACGGATTTTCAGAGATTAACAGGAATTATAGTGTTGCATTTAAATTCAGAGTATTGTAAGAGTATATGCAACTTTAAACTGTACTGGACAGTACAGTACAGTACAGTTTGCCTTATCAAGATGCAATGCATGCATCTTGATAAGGCAAACCTGGTTTCCTTTTCCTCCTCATTGCACTGTGATTTTGCATTGTTAAGTATGATCTGCAGACATGGAAGCTATGAATTACACAAAGTCAAAATACAGTAGACTGTAATGCCTTGCAAATTGTTTAAAGTAGACCCATACAGCAATACACCCAATATTACAATTGGAATCTAAGAAATGTAATGTAAGAAATACCTAACAATAAACCAAAATAAGATCAGTGTGCAGCATTTTTCTAGTAGTACTTCTTCCACAACTTTAAACATTTAGACTCTTGTCCATCCGTGCCATGATTTATATCTTATCTTGTCTCGAGTAGTTTCATCATCTGAGCCTTTTCCCTTTGTATGGATAAACCGTTTGCATGTCACTGAAGCATGAGGGGAATTGCAGGAGTAAAATACACAGAAACTCAAATGATTGAAGCTTGGTATCTACCACGTGATGCGGTCTGGCCGCCTACACCGCAAGTTAGTGCAATGTTCCACAGCTTTAGTGGAGCCCGAGCGTGGAGCCTGTCACCTGATCAAATACTACTGATAGTTGGAATAGCTTTATGTTGCTGTGGCCTAGATTAAACAAATACACAACTTACTGTATGTAAAAGTTGTGTAGTGTTGCAGCTCTATGCTCAAACCCTTTTTCCATCTGCTTCTCATATTGGCCAGCCTCCATAATGCGCTAAGTGAGTGGCAGGTGGATTTAACCAATCACAGAGAAGTGTGATAATGAAGTAACTGTAAATGTACGTGAATTGTGATAAAATTATAATTGTGATCTGGCTTGGTCTTTGTCTTAAACAGTAGAAAAAAACAAGTGGGTAAGAAGGAGCTGAATTGACTTGAGTCTTGAGTTCATTATGTAATTAGTTTGTTGTAGCTTAAAGTCCTAGTACATCGTTCATGTGTGCTAAGATCTAAGACTGAACTAAACCGTGATATTGTGGTGGTTGTTCAGTTCCCACCTGACGCTCCTCAAACAAAGTCCCAGTCTCTGTGTATGTCCTGCAGCGTCCTTGTACACCCTGAGCCCAGGTACCACTGTCCCATGGTGAGGAGTGTGAACCTGCCCAGGGGCGCTGCTGGGACCGACCTCACATCTGCTGGCCCATAGGGGGCATGTCCCACAGGATTATACCCTAATCACTTAAACACTGGTACCATTCAACTGGAGCATTGAACAGTACATATAGCCATTACAAGCAATGTGCCTACCACAACAAACCAAGAAGACTATATAATCATTATCTTTCTTTTGACAAAAATAATGATTATATATTATATATTTTTTACATCGTGGAGTGGGCTGCATAATTTTGGAAAAAAATCAAATAGATTTTTTTCATAAAAGTACTGAGATTGTGATTACATTTGCATTTAGTGCACATTGTAAACAACTCCAGGAGCATTAATATTTCAGACAGGACTGAAGAATCCCAATCTATTTCAGAACATGTTTGTAGAGGTCTAAGCTGCAGCTACAGGATCTTTTAGTAAAAAAATAAAATGTAATTAATTGTGACAATTTTTAACCATATAGTTGTACCTTTTATATTTTGGACAATGTTGAAATGTAAATCTTAATATCTGTAGTTACATTTTTAATATAGTTAGTAGTTAAGTATAGTTTGAACAGGTAAACACAAGCTGTTGTTTGAGTGTTAGTGGACATTGGACAGGGATTCCTTGGGGACAGCCCTGGTCCTGGAGCAGATAAGCGCTTCATTGCTGTGTGTTTTTTGCTGTGGTGGTATGGCTGTTATGTCAAGCATGCCTCCGCTAATGCCCAGGGGCTGAGTGCACGCTCGCGGCCCGAGACACAGCAGCCGAACAGGGGGAAGTTCCCACGTGTCTCCCCCTTTTTCTGCTCCGGAGCCCTCCTTTATTAGCTCTGTTATGCAACACCCATAGCCCGGCCTGCCGCTCAGCAAAGAGGGCTCTTTATATTTGGGCACAAAGCAAAACAAATTCAATTATTCTGGAAAGAGCGAGCCGTGTTTCCAGCATGGAGAGGTTATTCACATGCACAGGACCCCGCTGGCATTCTGCTTCCCCAGTCTTTTCTTTATGTTGGCTCTTTTTGTCTTTCGGAGCAGGGGGCTGGCGAACATGCCATCGCTTGATCCGGTGTCATTTGGCCTCTGAGTCTTGTACACAAATGGACAGCATGTTTAAGTCCTGTTCCTGCTGCTGATGGTTCAGCTCCTCCTGAACTGACCTGAACGTTAAAGCACCGGGGAGTAAACATGACCTTGTCTTATCTCAACATTTTTTGAAATGTTGTATAATGTTGTGTATAGTACTATGAATGACGAATACACAGTTTTTTTTAGCTCATAGTGCTGTTAAAACAAACAATTGACATTGAGCCATTCAGGTCACTAGCACTAGCCGCAATGCACCTCTGCTTTTCCTCTGTCCTTTTTGTGTGGAGGGCTCTCAAACTGGACATACCAATCTTCAGCTGTTTGTTGATTTCTTTTTGTTAGTACAGTTTGATTTTGGAAACATAGCTCATTCACCCCTTCATCTAACACTCCTTTTAGTCATACAGTATTTAAGAAAATAAGTACTTATTTTTAAACCTAAATGTTTTAATGATTAAGGTAACATGTTTAAGGTAAGAATTGAAATATACTGTCTTATAGTCCCCATAACAACACTAGATTATTAGTTAGTCTTAGTGACTAATCAAGTCTTAGTCTTGATAAGTCACATTAAATCTATTTAATCGGGGCAGCCCAGCTGATGTCCTGTCAGTTACACTTCGTCACTCTGTTGTTTGTGGGATTAAAAAAGTTACTCACTATTGACAAGCCGTCAGACTTTTCTCCATTTCCTCACTCTTTCTCACTATCTTTCTCTCTCTGTATTTCATCTCTTTCTGTCTTTCTTGTTTTCTCTTACTCTTTCTCTCCCTCTCTGGTTTGTGACCATATTGTACAGAGAGCAACCTAAACAGGACATGCCAACCTCAAGCTGTTGGCCACCATTGTTTTTGATGCTTTCTGTACCATTCTTCATGTATTTCGAGAGGAAGAGAAGGCCAGTCTGTGACACTGGCTCCTGTAGTGTGCTTAACTTTCTCTATGGAGGCTTCTGTCATCACAGTTTGAGCTCAAGGCGAAGCAGCTGCTGACTCAGGAGCCTAATTGTACATGTTTATGCTTTAATGTGCTGTATCTGCTAATGAATGCTTTGAAACACTGCAGTTAACCAAAGTGTTTACTATTAACTAGCTGTAGAACAATTTGATTCATGCCCAATCAAACAAACCTACCCAATGACAAAAAATAATATGAAAATCTTTTAACTCTCAACAATGGAACATTAGATCATATTTCCCATAAGAAATGTACTAAAATGTGCAAATCATTGTGTAAAATAATTCAAATAGGTTGTTTTCAATCTTGTCTTGTATGTGATACAAGACAAGATTGTATCATATACATACTATCCATATAAAACCAGTGTGCCTACCTTATATGCATACATGTAATATTTTGATTTGCCATGGTTAAACAACATTAAAGTTAAAATAATTTCAGTTAATATTTATACATTATCAATAGTACTACTGGGGATCACAGTGTACTCCTTATGCCAACAATACTCTGAACACAGATCACGGAATACTTTTTGTAACTTGTAAGACTTAGTAGGCTTTATTGTTGACTTAAGTGACTAAAATATTGAAACATTTTTTGCTCAGTCATGGATTCAAAGCAGGATATTTCATTGAGCAATGAATATATCTTGATATCTCGACATCAGTAGAGAAGCAAGTTGTTCACTGTGGCTTTAGTTTGTACTTTTGACTTTGTTTTAGTTCACACAGGAGAGAAAGAGAGGATATCTGGGAGAGAATGCACTAAATTGTTCATTCAGGAAACCCACCAATGGAGTAAAGTGCATGCAGAATAAATATTACACACTGAAATTTTTAGCATTTGTGTTTTGTGTTACCTTCATTTACCAGTACCAGTTATGCAGTACATTTACATTGTACTTAAGTATGTTTACTTTTAATATGCCTGTTTTTAATCCTTATCTATCTTGAATATTTCTGATACTTTTTGGCATTTTACTGCTGCATGTTATCAAGAAGTTACTGTTAACTAAAATACTATTTTTTGCTAATAATCCTAATAATTTGAATACCTTTTGCCAGATCTATTCCTTGTCCTGTTGTAGTTGATTGATTGATGCACAGGGCATTTGGTCAACCAAGAATTTCTCTGTCTACAGTTCTAGTACACAGTAATTCACACTGAAAAAGAAATACTTTATTAATAAAATTAGTTTTTAGTAGCTACACTCTTCATTCATTCACTCATCTTCTGCTTTTTCCTTTAGGGGTTTCTAGAGCTGCAAATTATTAGTGTAATTTTTCAAGCTACAATAGTTCCCTAAAGGTGGTATCTGCTCTGGTCACCACAGTTGTATCTTTCGGCACATGTGTTAAATAAAAGTTTCACTGATGGTCCTCTCACTAGTGTTGACCCCACATTGCTCCACTCCCATTGGGACAAGCCCATCTCATACGTCCCAGACTGACTAAAAGTGTCCAGCGATGGACTGGCCAGCTACTTATAGGAGCCCTATTTCGATGAGATTCAACACATTATGTCTGTGGGGCAGCTGCTGCGCCCTGGCCCTCCCAAAAGGCTGGACAGGAGTCACATTCCTCTCAAAGTTGTTTTCTTTTTTAAGTCAGAAAGGAATTTTTAGACCAACGACACTTGTGGCCTCTTTTCTCTGTCAGTGACCAGTAACTAACAAACTGTGAGAATGAAGGCGAAGGCTGTTTCAGTTGTGGTTAAAGAGACAGTAGGTCGGGTAAAAGTATTGTTGTGGTTATGGTAAAATAGACGTGCTTTATGCTTCTGGTATTGCATTGGGCTATAGCATAAGTAGATAATAATTTTACAACCACAATATTGATGTAAAATGGCTTAATAATAGAATGGGACAATTGACTTCCTGCAGAACTGAGAAGGGGAATTTTGCCATAGAAAGTAGCAGATATTCATGTTTTTACTGTTGGAAAAAGGCTACACAACATATTTGAATCCAAAGAGTGTGATTTGGAGTCTGTTTTTCCCCAAATAATCTCATTTAAGTACAGGAATGTGGGCGAGGATAGGGGGTAGTTGAAAAACCAAATTTCTTGAGCACTCAAGCCTCAGTTACAGGAGAATACAGGGTTACATAAATATGCAGTTATTGATCAAAAGTCAATAATGACAGGAAACCATTATAATATTATTATGTGATTATGTTTGGTGATAATGATTATAAGTACAAATGTACAGACTATTTCTCCTTTAAGCAAACCACAGAATCATCACTTGAGTAAATGTTAAGCAAAGTAAGATATGCTCATTGCTATTAATAATTATTGCATTCTGTGCTATTGCTTATAATACTACTACCATGGCATTTACTACAACAACTCTGTTGTTATGTCAGTCAAAAATTTAATTACATTTGGAGCTGACTAAATATTTTCAGCTTTCCCCTCCTACACTGAGATTAGTTTATGTATTCTAGTTTACACTATAAATGAAACAGAAGGGCAATAGGGCATAGGTTTACAGTGTCAGTATGCTATCTGCTGCTTGCCATCACATTTGTCATTTTAGGTGATTCTCATCATGTTGAGGTCAAGAGTCAAGCCCTGGTTGATTTCTGTAGCCTTCAGCAGCTGGGATAATAAGACTGGAGCAGACAGATCAATGTGTGATTTCTCTGCAAAGGGGGTTTAGCTATATTCGTCTGTGGTTTATTTATACAAGAGGTTTATACAGCGTATTAAGTTAGAGTTAACGTCAAGATATCTGCCCCCTGCAATTAACCCATCCTTCAGTGCCACATGGGCAACCTGTCAGGAGCAGTAGGGGATACCAGAGCCATGCCTCAAACCCATGTCCAGATCTCCAAATCATGTCCAGATGTCCAGATCTTAAGCTAGACTTGGACTTGGACTTGAACTGAATTTATTTTATGTGGATTATTATCATACAAACAATATAATGTTGTGTACAGTTGTTTCGTCAAATGTTCAACATATTTTTTTAATATGTGTGTTAAGTAGTTATTTTCAGAATTGATAAAGCATAAAAACTGAGACATACAAGTATTTTATACCATATTATATTATATTTGAACATTTCCATGGTGCTATGTTGTACTATGATATTACAGCTTTATGAGGATGATGACATTGCTATAACATAGAGTATTGCAAAGTATATCATATAAGTACTACCTCAGTCACAGTTTTGAAGCTGTCCAACACACATTCAAACTGCACAAACCTTAAGATAGACAAAAACATGTACAGTAACGACTGTTCTACTAGAGTAACTGTCTTGACATATTCTGCATATCCACCTAACCATCATTCATTTCAGTTATGCCCACTAAAAGACGCAGTTTAATAATGAAAATTTTTATTGATGGTCAGAGGGCTTGGTCTGTGCTGAGACGTCCCAAGCAGACAGGGGGCACATGCCTTTCCCATGGAGCCAGGGCAGTGCAGCCGTCACCGGGCAAAACCTCTCCTCCTCTCAGAAATACCCCATGGACCAACAGATTACTCTAGAATTAGCCAATGTCTTTAACCCTAAATATACTGTTCTGTGTATAGAGAGCGTATGTTGGGAAGAGGCCCACAGCTGGACATGCCTCTCATTCTGTCAGCCTCTTTTTGTATTTTACATCTCTGTCTTATTTTGGTGTACTCTGATTGAAAGTAGATCTCTCTGAACATTTTGGGACAGTTCATATCAATAATTTACATCCCATACATTTTAGAACTTGATTGTATAGATCTAAAGTAGAGATACTGTTTGCAGAGAATAAGGAGAAGAAAATAGCTTTACTGTCATTGCAATATGTACAACAAAATTATATATTAACTGCTGATTTATTCACTATTGAAAATTGCAGTGGTTCTTAAACATTTCTTCCCAACTACAATTCAACAAATATTTATCTTTCTGGGTACCAAAACTGGCTAAAACAAAGCTAAACTGGCTAAAACTGGTTAAAACAAAGTCAGACAATGACTATAGTTTTAAAAAAAATAGGAGGCCCCTGGTTTATTATTCTACATATAGGCTATTTATAATATTTATAATTTATAATAACAATAATAATAATAATAAACTATATATATATATATATATATATATATATATATATATATATATATATATATATATATATATATATATATATATATATATATATATATATATATATATATATATATATATATATATGAAAATAAATCTCAGATTTTTGGAGGAAAGGACAGCTTGACTATTGTAAGTCCCAGTTTGAATTGTGTTAGATGATGGGAATTCACCATCCCACATTATGGTTATCAGCACAATTCAAACAAACAACAAATACATTCAATAATTTTATAAATCAATAATAAATTTAATTCCATAAATTATTTTGGAGCTTGTTGTTCTGTGTTGTAAACCCATAAGGAAATATATGTATTTCCTCATTTTACACTGACCCATTCACTACATCCACCAACTCAGGATCATCTGGGGTTGTCTCTTTGAATCTCTTTTCCCTCTAACCTCTGCAGACACTGTACCGTCACTGTGCTAAAATCTGTGAGCTGCCATATTTTCTCTTTAGGTCAAAGTTCAACACAGGCTTTAAATGCTAATGTCACAAGACTTTCTGCCCAGCGCCTCCCGTAGCTTCCACTATATTTTTACAACCCCTGTGACTGAATATGGCATAAATCAACAATTCTCTACAGCAGACTTTATTGTCTTTCTGGTGATTTTCTCATAAACGTGACAGCTCCAATACGGCTGGCTTGTCTTTAAGTGTTTTTTAAGTATTTTGAAGAGCGGATGGCGTCTGAACATTTGTTGATCCTCTGCAAACATTGAACTGAGCAGGCAGCGTGTCTCTATTTGCTTTGTTCCTCTGTTTGGAAATTCTTAGTCAATTGTATTTAGGTAGCAGTCACATTTTCAATATTCTAAGCCTTGAAAAGAAACACAAATGACACTACTACTGCACAAAACATTTAGATTTTAGTTAAAATGATACTACCCTAACAATGATAATAGACATATTAGAACCATTTTTTTTTCCACTTTGGTGAAACTGCAGTCTTGGCATAGTACAAGAACATAGCAGTACAATAAGGATGTCAAATGAAATATTCAATATAACTAGAGACTGAAATAGGCGCATTTAACAAATACATCTAAATACACTCAAACTACTGTCTCTGGACAACAGTACATACCTGTCAAAGTGTCTACACTACACTGGCTGCGCTAATGAACGATTCACATAATTATACCGTATGCATTTTGGTGATATCATCATAGTGTGATTGTAGTTGCTCGGATCTATGTTAGCCAATTAATACTTACCTATAATAACTCCCAAAGAGAAGTAAAATATACATTATGTACAATGTACATAGAGGAAGGAAGCTATAAAGAGGTTTAAAAATGCAAAAAAATAATAATTTAACATTAACTTTTGTAACCGAAATGTTTTGCTGGCCCATAGTTGTTTTTTAACTTTTATTTTGTATATTTTGTGTTGTTTTGAAGCATGTCTTTAGTGACAGTTTGTGGAGTGCTGCTGCTTCAGTCAGAGGAATGTGTGAAAGATTTCAGCCACTCATTGTCCACATACCTCAGCCACAGCAGACCTGTGTCTGTCATTTTCAGCTGCACTGGGTCACTGCGGTCAGAGGTCTTTAACAATACTGATGGGTCTGCCACAGTGTGATCTGCTGTCAACAAAACCAATGCTAATCTGTAAATATGTATTCTTTGTACAAAACCTGAGGTGGTAAAGAAAAAGCACAGTTATATAACGCAAGTATTTGTTCATACAGGAAATGTACTGCACAAAGTGCTTGAGTGTTTACTGCTTCCCAATGAGAAGAGTGACATAAATAATGTTGTCATGTCTTTTAATGAATCTTCTTGGAGTACTCAGGCAAACTTAAGAATCTCTGACATCTAATGCCTATGGGCCAGAAGAAAGTGCATTCCCACTTTGTTTATCATTTTTCCAGGATCACAAAGCCACTGACGTTCGCTGACTGTGTCGGGGACGAGCTGCCTCTTGGATGGGAGGAGGTTTACGACCAACAAGTCGGAGTGTACTACATTGACCACATCAACAGTGAGGACCTCTAACTATTCAAATGGACAAAATTACAATATATTTTTGTTTTAAAGGTGCACTATGTAGCTTTTCTAATGAGGGGATTTGCACAAACTGAAGATGTTATCTCTTTGCCTGAAATGTTCCATTGTATGGCATTAAACTTATCTGTCTGTCTTGCCTTTATTCGCTTACAGATGTTTGTATAGCTGAAAAAACATGCATTTTTGCTGTGAGCAGGGTCACAGATTTGACCTGGTACTTGACCTGGTGATGGCACCTGCTTTTCTCCTTGAAAGTAGATCAGTTTGAAGCCAAACTGTGGAACATTCTAGGAAAAAAACACCGTGGTGAGAAGCAGAAAGCGGACCCTCCAAGTAGGTGGAGGCTAACCCTAACCCTAAAATGCACCTATAACCCACAGATGCGGTTGATTTATTGTCGTTTTGTATCTTTTGGTACACACATTTTAGAGCAACCTCTGCTGCTTATCTCCATGGAGTTATAGGTTTGCCTTGAATATTCAGAATATGTAAAAAAGAAAAAAAAAAAAAGTACACATAGTGCACCTTGACTCTATTATATACTGTTGTTACTACCTGGTGGTAATTTGAATTTGATCGTATTTTTGTTTGTCTCGCTGACAGAAACTACACAAATAGAGAACCCACGCACACAATGGCGGCAGGAGCAGGAGCGCATGCTGAAGGAGTACCTGGTTGTGGCCCAGGAGGCACTAGAGGCCAAGAAGGAGATGTACCAGATCAAGCAACAGCGGCTGGAGCTGGCCCAGCAGGAGATGCTACTGTTCAGGGAGCTCTCCGAGGACAACCGCTCCCTCACCAGCAGTAAGGCCTCAGCACTGACACCTCAACACCTCAATTACAAATACAGTTGTCCCTCATTGTATCACGGTTCACCCTTCGCGGTATTGCTCTTTCGCAGATTTTTCCAGGGCAATTGTACACGTTTTTTTTTACAGTGTATGAACACACATTGTGTTCTACGTCCCAAATTTAGATAAATGTTCCATCCACACTACAGTGCAGCAGCGCCAGGACAAAGAGGCACGATCAGAGGAACTGTGAAATATGTAAGAGTCACTATTAATTCATTAAACAAGAGAGAAAATATTAATGCCTGTGTGAGAAAAGTGTATAGAGTGTGTGGTGAGGGGTTTTACAGCTGCAAAACATATATAATAATTGTAAAAAAAAATAAAGCTGACTGCTTGACAGATTTCGTCTATTGCGGGTTATTTTTAGAACGTAACCCCGTGATTAAATAGGGACCACTGTATTTGCAAATGCCCCTTAAACAGTAACAGTAATATACTCACTATTCAAAGCACCACCTCAGGAAATAATTTACATCATTTCATCTTCATTAAATTACTGTTATATCCATAGAATATCCATCGCTTTCAGAGTTGTAACTATACATACTCTATACTGGTACTCTATACATATATGAACTGTAAGGTGAATACCATGACAATACCTCAGTGTCTAATATGTTATAATGTGTTTAAGAATACATGAAAATGATTAAATCTGTCAAAAATGTTGTATTTTGTATTTTAAAAATACATTTTGGTCTATATATAAACACCAAAGAAGTCGTTAGAAGTCCACTCTCTAACCTCAGATGATCCTAAACGTCTGTATTATTTACTCTTAACATCCCTGAACAATTGTGTCCCCCTGATGAACAGCTGTCAGATGTCAGATCTAAAGAAACTCCCCCAAAATACCCAAAGACCCATCCAGTCTGTGTCCAGCTCCGCCCAGGTACCCCCAGGTCCCCTCACCTCACACCTGTCCCACCTAGACACATGGTCCAGGAGCTTGAAATACCAGCAGATCTGCATCGCAAGAATTGTACTGACATTTGACATATTTTCAAATTAAGCTGTGATTTACTTCAATCGTCCTTGTTCAGTCCTGTTTTTTATTCATTTTTTTGTTTGTTCTGCTTAAATTTCTTTATGCCAAGTTATCATCATCTATATTATCTAGACATATATTGTTAGAATATTCAAAAGTTCAGACTAAACCAGGACTAAATAAAACCTCCTGAACAATTCCTGGACAATAATTCAAGCAATGTGTTGGAGACCAGAACGTTACTTTTGTTGTTACTTCAAAGTCATGATTTGCTTCTAAGTTTCATATGGTAATTGTGATTGTTTGATATTCAAAAATAATGTAATATATTTTGACAGCACTGGTCATGTCAAATATCATATACGCCTTGTCATTGCATAGTTACATTTTCATATTCTTTTAACTAAATACTTATGTCTCACAGCTCACTCCAGCACCTCATCGAATGCAAAATACGACCCTGACCAAATTAAAGTGGAAGTGGCTTGTAGACGTGAGCGGGTAAGTCATTATGAGGCAGAACAATGGGCTTTGGTGAGGGGCCGAGTGGAGCAGAGCAGGGGCCCGGGTGTGGCCCCTACAGGATACTGTGGCTCTGTCCCGGGACCCCGTGAGGATGAGGTCATCAACAGAGGGTCAGACAGAGGCTATAGTGACTAACACAGCGCCAACTGGGACATGCCTGTGGGGTACCGCACTCATCCAAAGGTTACTCTGGCTGTTTTCTGATTCTATAATGTGATGATGTTACTCTCTCAGATGGGGGCACAAGTAATAGAAATGGTATTTTGATTAGAAATACCCAAAAAGGAAATCAGCAAATGTTGATCCTTAGCCTTATTGATAACCTATATTTATTCAACCACATCTTGAAATTGGAACCTAATGCATTCAGTTAAACATAAAATTGACCCCATTGATTGACCCCATTCTGCCTTTAAATATTTTGTTTTATTTAAACATGTCAAGTTGCTGCTAAGCTAGGATTAAACCAGGTCAAAAGTCCTACAACTGATATCATTGTGCAATCACATAGTGTTCATTTGTCTGAACCAAAACATCAAATATGGATAGATAACCCCCAGTGCGTGAAATGAAAAAAATGTATGATTCAGCCTTGTGTAGGTTTGATCTGTTAAAGCTTGCAAGAGGGCCCTGGTGACCTCTCAGTTCTTAGAAAACACATTTTGAGAGGGGGGGGGGGTATTTAGACCTAAAAACTTAGACCTAAACTTTTACTTTTACTTTTAAAAGTAAAATGAAGAGTAGCAAATGATGAAAAATGTGCTTATACCATGTGTAACATTACAACATTTTGTAAATATCTAAAGATGGCTGAATATGGCCGGTACTGTCACGAGATCCACTGACAATTTTATTTAATTTTTTTACAAATTGGCATCTACACGATTCATTTAAACCTTTTAGATTTTTAAAATGTATTAAAAATAAATTAGACACGATTCATTTAAACCTTTTAGATTTTAAAAATGTATTAAAAATAAATTAGACAGCTGAATAGATCACTTTATATGTGTCTGTAATATTTTTTGTCCCATTGTTACACTTACTCATTAACAACAACAAAAATGACAGCAGCAGATTGGTCATGTATGTTTAGTACATGTGTTTAATCCTAAAGTTTAGTTTAATTTGTACCCGGTCTGAGCCGTTGTGCTTGCCCTTGTTCACTTTTGCCCCCCTTGAAACCTCCGTACATTCCAGTGTCCTGTGAATAATGATGACTCAGCTCTGCACAGAGAGGCATCCATTGTAACCCTGTGCTATGTGTCCCGCGCAGCTGTCCCGATTGAAGCACGAGCTGGCCCAGGTGAAGCAAGAGCTGCAGTTTAAGGAGATGGGAGTGGAGACGTTGCAGGAGTGAGTGTCCTGGGACCACCCTTCCTCTGTGGGCCCGTCCTCTCCGCTTGGCCCCTGCTCCAACCCACACCTTTTCCTATTCCACTTCCTATTTAATCATTGTTTTGTTTCAGCACTTTTACTTTACATAATCTAGACGTTTCACTGCATGGGGCTGGATAGTATAATGAGAAAATCTAAACTAGTCCTGATTTTCAACACTGCAACAATAGCACAACTATCATTTTAAACATCTTTTTTATTACTAGCCAATTTACAGTAATCAATTTTGAACTTTACATTTTTACCAAAATGTTTAAGTGAGGAAAGTGAAGACGTGAGGAGTGTAGTTTTGGCAGCTGTATATTATTTTGAAGTAAGACAGTACTTTATTATTTATTTATTATTTATTAATGCAGAACTAAGATTATGGCGCTAATTTAATGGAATTTAGTGAATGATTTTTTCTAAATGATTACAAAACAATATTCTTAAATGTTCTGTTGGTAGTTGAACTATAGCTCTAAAACAGTGTCTTTTGTTGAAAACGTTTCTGAGGGGCTACAGACTTCAGGTCAGAAAATAGAAGCTCCTCCTCTCAAAGGGAAAAACTCACATCTGAGAGAGGGGGGGCTTCTCCTCAGGATGCACCAGTGGAGCCCAAGCCTAACAGGAAACGACTCTGACCGGTATGGGGGAGGGAGGGGAAAAGGGGGGGCACTTTAAAAACAGGCCGATATCGCCCCGCATTCCTTTGCACTTCCTGAGGCCTGGCAGAGCCTTATCTCAGAGATAATATACAACTTGAGTTATTCCCAGAATAGACAGAAGCATTGCTTGGAGGTGGCAGCATCCTCCTGGAGTGTGTCCCATGGGTACGTGGGTGCCTTTGTTTTACCGCTGTGTGTGTCCCATTGTTTTGGGGTGAGTTCTGTCCCGATCAACACTGACCCGAGGCTGTTTGTTCAGATCTGTGCCTTTGTCAGCAGTTTGTCTAATTGTTCTGTACACCACGTCTCATCTGATAAACCGCCACTTATACCGTCACTGCCCAAACCTCCTCCTAAGCCAAAGGTTTTTCTGTTCAGCTATAAGAGCAGAGAAAATTTATATTCAAGTTATTTTAAAATATTTATATATTATTGTTTTTCCTCTAAATTTCAGTAAGTTCATATACCAAATGTATATGGAAAAGGCTTTAACCACCATTACCCAAAGTTTCTCTGCCTGACCAGTGTTCAGAAATAATGATTGCAATGTAGAATAAAAATTGTAAAAGATTATAAAAATCCAGGAGAAGATTTCAAATGCTATAAACTAGTTTGAATGAATACTGGTCTGGACCCTGATCACTGTGGCTTCTCCAACACGATCACATAATACATTTATATAGACAAATTAGAGGAACTGTCTTGCCCAAGGAGACAATAGCAGAAAACCAACCAGCATTGGGTTTAGTAGAAACTCAAGGTATAATGTACATTTACATTATTTGGTACCAAAGCTTAACAAATCTATTTTCTCAACCTATATTTGCCCAGTTTCAAAAAGATCTACCGTATTTGTTGTATTAGTTTTAAAATACTAATATTAGCAGAAGCAGTAAATGACATTTTGGGTGTGGGTTGAGTCCAGCAGGCATAGAGGGGTGGGCACAACTTTTCCTTTTTTTACTAAACCTAAACTGCAGGTCTAGCTGTGGGGTGGGGGACAAAGGAGGACTTGTTTTGGGAGGAAGAGGTCAGTCTGAATGAACAGTACCTGGTGTTGAAGTCTTTTTGAGAGAAGGGAGTGGAAGGGGGGGTATTTTTTCCCCCCCAACAGAAAATTAAAAAAATATATATAATAGCACAGATTTCCATATCAAAGATGAAGATTAGAAGTGACCACAGTCTAAAAGTAAAACATGACTCTTCACTCCCACACTAAATACTTGGACTTTTAATCATTGGGGATTACTGTTCTGTCCAAAAGTCCCATATTGGCACTTTTTCTCATGTGCTGTATTGTTTTAAAACATATCTACAGCTTTACATTGATCTTCTTATGGAGGACCATTGTAAATACATTTCATGTATTGTATTGTCACCAGTCTGTAGAATAACATTACAATGTGTGATTGTATGATGTGCACTTTCCTCTCAGAAGTTACACTGCTCAACAGTAATTGCATTAAAACTTATACTTCTCTATCTAATACATACATTTTATTTTTATATCGTCACACCACATACAACTTGCCAAAAGCATTTCAGCATACATGCAGCACATTTATAAATAACTGCATATGTTGTCTCCAGAATTGACAGGAAGATGTCGAGCAGTCAGACCAACTACAAACTGGACGAGGCTCAGGCCATTTTCAACGAGCTACGCAGCATCAAGAAGGCCATCAGCTCTGGCGAGAAGGAGAGGCAGGACCTCATACAGGTGACAGACAGTACAGGCCACAGCCCAGTGTGAGGAAGGGAGGAAAGATGCCTGAAATTATAAAGCTATTAATAATGATTCAGGCCTACTAACTACTTAAGTAAAGAGTTAGGAGTAAGAGGTTTAATTAATTAAATAGTTACTGAGGCTGAATCATTCTATTTGTTAGGTATTAAGTTTTAGTTTATGCTTTATTAAGGCTAATTGAAGTGTAGTTATTATAAAGTCACCAATGCATTATTGTTCTGTCTTTGTGGCTAGAGAGGATATTTCTACAGTTAGCTCATTGTGTCTTACCACTGTTGTGTGACTAAATTACAGGAAGACCACATTTGCAGACATCTGAATCACCGGCAACATCTTTGAGTTTAATACAAAGCACTGTCTCATTTAATTGTAACAAGACTGTTATGCATTTATCTTTCACAACAAGTCATGGGTCTAATCTTCCGGATGATCAACATATTGTGCAACATGTATGTAGTACAATGATTAATAATTCACTTCTCCTTTGTTATCATCAGTCTTGTCAGGCTGCTGCTGATTTTATTTGATCAGCCTTTACGACAATAATGAGTTGGAGGGTTTATCAACCGCAAAATGGCATGTAAGGCAACATAAAAATCATAAGTGTGTAATAAGAATATTAGATAATGCTACGTGTGAGAAGATGTTGTGGAGGGTAAATGCAAGGGAGAAATAGGTGACTGAGCAAAGGGACAGATGATTAAACTGCTGTAGCAATTCTATTAAAGCCCCACTGCTTTACTTTAAAGTCAAACCTTTCACTAAAATAAAAGTGTTGTTTTTGTTTGTGTTAATGCAAAACATGCCTCCTTACTGTGAGCGGGCTTGCATCTCCACAAACCTGATTTGTTTGGCTCAAATGTTCCACAGTATGAAGAAGCGCCTTGGATGAGCAGCGAAACGTCTTCACCCAGTACCTTTTTGTCCAATTGACAAAACTGAATTTTTCATTTACTACTTCCACAATATGGTATAAAATGTATCTATCACCAGGGAGAATGTTCCGTAAAATAATTATCGTTTTAACTTTCTGTGGAATCATACAGGCAACATACCACCTCCAGAAAGTTACATTGTGTTACTTTGCTGTACGCCTCACTGTTTTTTTCTTTATTTATAAAAACATTGAATAAATATTTAAATCATATAAATATTAAGGATATTATACTGTCCATTTCCCAAAAAACATTGCATATGTTTATTTCAGAGCCTGGCGAAGCTGACAGTGAACTTCCAGAGCAGCCTGTCGATCGGGGACTCGAGTGGAGACGTGAACCACAGTGGGAGCTCCGACTGTGTGCTGCAGCAGTACTGTGACACAGGCTGCCAGACCGAGCCACTGGGGGAGGTAACGCTAGATAACAAGCTAAATATATCACAATATCATATCTTATTGACCAAATAGCTTTTCAGAAAACCATTAAATCAAGAAAAACTGAAAATAAGCTGTCACAAAGTCACAAAAAATGCAAATTAAATTACATTCCATACAAGATTTCATTGTGATATTTATAAAGAAATGTACAATCCACTAATACTTGGAATGTGTCTTATGTTTCTAGTATGGCTCCCAAGACTCTACCCATTTGGTGGACAAAGTGAAACTGAACTGGCAGTACGAGGAGGCCAAGAAAAAGTATGTTTGTTATTTTGTTATTTATCTGTGCAGTACTGACACACACTCTTCCCCCCACCTCCCTCCATCCCGTGAGCTCAGGCCAGGACCCAGCCCTTTGATAGTATTTTTGCTGGTGGCTGGTGCAGGAATGAGCTGGGTGGTCACATTCTTCTGACTGTGAGCCGCCTTTGTGTGAGCACCCACACCCTCCACTCCACAAGGTGCTCCATACACACTGCTCTGTGCAGTTAAATATAGGGACAGAATAAATTATACTGTAAAGACCAACTTAACCTAATGTGAAGGCCCTCTCAAAACTTCTGTATTCAATTGGTAGTCAAATTATTGTAGTTCAAAATATTTACACTCTACATGTACATTCTTGGCGTCATTAGATTACTCCTACTATATATGTTTATACGACATATTAAAAAGGTAGTAGAAGTAGATCCTTGTTGGCCTTGTTAGCTTTGTTGTTAAATTTAATCCTGAACCTGTATATATGGCTGTTATTGGTTGTCTTATACACTGCTTGACCAAAAAAAAGGTTGCCACCAAAAAAAAAAAGATCACACACTCTAATATTTGGTTGTTCCACCTTTTGTTTTGATTAACAACAAACATTTGCTGTGGCACTGTTTGGATTTTGCTTCTGCAATGTCACATGATTTATTTCCATCCAGCGTTGCATAAATTTTTCACCAAGATGTTGCATTATATTGTAGAGTCTGACTGCTGCACAAAGCCCTCTCCAGCACATCCCAAAGTTTCTCAATGGGGTTAAGGTCTGGACTCTGTGGTGGACAGTCAATGTGTGAAAATGATGTCTCATGCTCCTGAACCACTCTTTCACAATTTGAGCCCGATGAATCCTAGCATTGTCATCTTGGAATATGCCTGTGCCATCAGGGAAGAACAAATCCATTGGTGGAATAACCTGGTCATTCAGTATATTCAGGTGTCAGCTGACCTCATTCTTTGAGCACAGACTGTTGCGGAACCTAGACCTGACCAACTGCAGTAGGCTCAGACCTATTTGCTTAGTTAAATCCAAGTGGCTACTTTTTTTTATGGCCATGCAGTGTGTGTGTGTGTGTGTGGGTGTGTGTGTGTGGGTGTGTGTGTGGGGGTGTGTGTGTGTGTGTGTGTGTGTGTATATATATATATATATATATATATGAACTTCAATTGTGTATTTTACATTTCTTACTTTGACAAGTTTTGAAACTGACCAACGCAGAGTTAACACAAGGATTTTTTCAAATTAATTACATTAAAGATTACATATTTGATGGACAGGAGCAATTCCTTGCATATCTTTGTGTCTTTGTATGTTGCTTTTGAGTTGTTTATATATATATATGTTCATCTTGTAGTTGTGGCTGCAGCATTGCCAGCCATGACATCAGGAGGGGAGGGGGGGGTCTGTGGAAAGTCGAATGCTCGGTCCCTGAGTCACTGGTCTGAGCAGTAGGACACATAAACACAGTTATTTAACACAAGCTGCTGACTTCATCTGTGTACACCTCTGTCCCCGGTACAGCTGTAGGTACAAATTCATACAGTTATTTCTGTTGCATTCATCTATTGATTCTCTTGTTTATAAGGTTAATGTTCATTTCAGTGACATGAAAGTTTAGCCATTGCATTTGACCCTTTTGTCAATGCTACTTTGGCAGCTTGTCAGAAAAACGGGGCAACCACAGTTTAGGGGCAGGGGACCCCTCTCCTGATCTTAAGCAAGGTACACATTCAGGTACTGTACAGTAGTGTGACCCATCTGTGTCTCCTTAGGGTGCAGAGTATCCAGCACCAGCTCGCACAGCTGGACAGTGAGAGCTGGAGTGGCCGCGCTGAGGCCGACAGAGACTTCCTGCAGCTGCTGAAGGAAAAGGAGGCTCTGCTGCAGGAGTTGACCCTGCTCAGCAAACAGCAACCGTCCCAAGACACTCTACTGCGACTGGAGCAGGAGCGCAGCCGCCTAGAGGACGAGGTGCAGCAGGCACACAGCTCCCAGAGCCAGGGGGCCAACCAGAGGTAAGGTGGCACACTCAGAGACATCAGATTACTTTATCTGTACAATAAACTCTCATCCGTAGTGATAGTGGATAGTGGTAGACTGAAGACTGCAACTAAAACCTGGAACTTGACCTGAACTAGACCAAAACTTAACCATGACAACAACTAGACCAAAACTAGTCTACAATAGGACAAAACTAGTCTCATAGTTAACCGTAAAAATATTAAACCTGCTCCTTCTTATGGCTGTTCATAGGGTCCTGCAGCAGGAGAAGAGGAATCTTTTGCTGAGACAGCTGGAGGAAGCAACTCGCATCACAACGTATCTGCACTCCCAACTCAAGAGGTACAGGCACTTTATGTATGAGTGTTGCTGTATTATCTCTTGTCATATTCTTGTAACACACACATATTATCCCCTCCCACTGCAGTCTGTCGGCCAGTTCGCTGACTGTTTCCTCCAGCAGCAGCAGGGGCTCTCTGGCCTCAAGTCGGGGGTCTTTGGCCTCTAGTCGCGGCTCGCTCAGCTCCATCAGCTTCAGCGACATCTACGGCCTGCCCCAGTTTGAGCGCCATGAAGGAGAGCCTCTGGACCCCCACCTGCGATACCTCCTATCCCAGGACACTGGCATGTTTCCCCCAGACCCCCTGTCCCAGAGCAAGACCAAACGATCCCATGATACACCACAGTCCTTAGCATCCTTGTCGTCCCGCTCCTCTCTCTCCTCCCTCTCACCTCCCAGCTCGCCCATGGATACGCCCTACCACTCTGCACCCCAGGACTGCCCTCTGACACAGATGACAGAGGAGTATATGGAGCAGGCAGGAAGGGGGCTGCTAGAAGAGATCAGGGCACAGTCCCAAAGTCATCCCCACTCAGCCACTGCCATGTTGGGGTCTGACGACGCAGGACCTCAGGGTGAGGGCAAGAGTCATAGTCCAGCACAGCCCAGCTTCACCTCCACAGGTAACACCCAACACAAACTTTGTTAATGTGTTTCTACATAAGTTTGACAACTAATATTTATTTACTTTATTTGAGCTATTGCTATATTTTTGGTGAAGACATCTATAATACTTTTTTTTTAATTGAGGTTGTATTTATCAAGGATATATATTGTCACATTCTCAGTGTCAGAGTCATTATATAACTGTTTAGGGGTGACTCTTCGGGGCAACAGTGCAAACAGAAGTGGCAGAAGAACCAGGAGGGTCTCAGCAGGGCTGTCAGAGGACGCCCTGGCCACAGACAGTGGGGTGTTTGAAGCCTGGGGCAGGAGGTAAGAAAACACAATGACAATTTCTCCCCCTAGTGTTACAAATGAGCATCACAGTGCTCAAACTAAATGACTGCGGAACATGTGATCTTTTGGAGCAGGGCTGAAGATGCTGAGGACTTGTCTTATATCAAAGAGCTGCCATCTGTGAATGAGCCCACAGTGATCCAGCTAGGACTGCTGTGAGTAAACACCTTGATCTAATGCAATTTATGTTTGGGATATTTTCTCAATATAACTGTAATTAAGTAAACTTTCATTTTTAAATCAAATGTTAGGTCTATTGCATTAACTGATTTGACATTGTTCCTTTGTGATCAGGTGGGAGTCTACTTCTCAGTCTCTGCGGTTGCATCTGCTGCAGCTCAAGAATCTGAACAAGTCTCTGGTTAAAGATGGTTATAAAGTGTGAGTACTGTTCTGATATAATAATGGTAATTTATGTTAATACACACACCTTACAAAAAGACACCACCTGGATTTGACTAATCAAACAAAACTACAAAACTCCCACTGGTTATTGTTATTATTATTACAGTTTCAGCAGTAACTGAAATCACAATTGTTATTCGATGAATTATACAGCCCTAGTTCAGACCCTTCTGAGAGTCATTGGGATGTGTTTTTTTTAGTCTGGCAGTGTATATATAATATGTTTTTCTTTATGTAAGAGGTGTCGTTGCTCTTTACTTGTTTGTGTGTGGCTTTAGGTATGTGAAGGTGCACTTGGTTCCCCTGGATGCGTCCCGGGCCTGTGCATTTTACTGCTGCACAGCGCTGGAGCCACAGTCCAACCTGAGTTTTAATGAGGGTTTCCGGATCCCCGTCCCGCCCAACGCTCTGGCTCTCAGTGCTCTGCAGCTCTCTGTGTGTGCCCTGGGACCACAGGCACAGGATGAGCTGCTGGTGGGTCCACTGTCTCCTAATATATATGTGTACTTAACCTAATAGATCTGGAACAAAAATGGCAAAAAGCTCAGTTTTATTGTCTTGAATCATTATTCCTTATCATATATCTTATATTATTTTGATATATTTTCTTTCTTGCTACCTGTTTTATTGTTTATTAAAAGCTCCCTTTACAATTTCTTCATAGTCATATTAGTATTACTTGATCAGTTTATGTAGTAGAATTTGATTTTGGAAAATATTGAATTGTATTTTTTTCTGAGAACCATTTCATTCACATGTGCACATTTTAAACACATCCGGGAGCATTAATTGCGTTTGAGAGAAGATTATTATTAAGATTGTTAAGTATTTACTACTATTCTTGTAGAGGTCCAAATTACTGGGCTGACACTTTCTCACATTGAATATTTTGCTTTTTTGTCAAATTAAACAAAAGCAGCCTTTAGAATTTTCTATATCTAACCATTCAGATTATGTTCATTGCATCACACTGCAACCCTACTATATAGCCACTAAATTGACCTATGAGTAGTTATTTCAGTGACGTTCCTATTGTTTTGTGTGGACAGGGTAAAGCACAGGTGGGCCTGTCAGACTGTGAAAGGAGCGTGGACATGTTGTACCACTCTCTTCAACTGCAGATGGTGAGTCCAGAGCCCAGACCTGAAGCCAAAACTCTGCGCCAGCAGCAGGACGGTCCTGAGGAGAGGCCTAGGGTCCTGGTAAATACACACATAGCATTTGCTGTAAAGACACTGTAAGGTTTGGATGAGTTCAGCTGTGGGAGGAGGGTGGATATGGGTGGTAGACCTTATTAGAGTCATGGTTGTTTTTTGGGGTCCTTGTACTTTCACTTCCACCTCAAGCTCCTCCAGTGGAACCCCAAGGCATCCCTCGACTGACATGGGAATGCCTTGGGGTCTCATCGGTGCAGCTGGAAGAAGTGTCTCGGGTGAGAGAAGTCTGAGAGTCCCAGCTTAGACTGCTGGCCCTGCGACCCAGCCCGGCATAACTAAAAGAAAATGGACGGATGGATGTTCTTTCACTTTATTACAGAACACTTGGTCTGGGAGTCTGTGCCCCCCTGCTGGCAACAGTGGTTAATGGAACCTGCTGAACAATAACACATTAAGTTTTCAATAATATTGGAAAATTAAGATCAAAATGCATTTATTACTCATGCTCATGCATTTATTATTTATATATTATTTATATCATGCTCTTTAAATGCTTTCTCATACACTCTTAAGAAAAAAAATATTACATAACATTGATTTAGTATTATCATATGTGTAAAAATGTCCCAGTTTAGCTCCAGGAGAATTCCTTCTAAAACTGTCACAGAGCACATAGCTCACACTGTGCAGGTGTGCAGTGAGTAATTCACAAAACAGTCACGCTGAAACTTCGTCTGTCAGAGCAGCTCTATGGTGTCAGGAGCCAGTATTCCTGTACATTCCTGTATATTGTTTATTAGAACTATTCAAAACACAAATATGCTATTGTGGAACTGTGTGATTTTGCCTGCTGCAATCTAAATTTAACGTAAGACCCACAGAATATTTTGATGCGTATAACTTTGGATCTTTGTGGTATTTCAGGACAAGGTCTGTAGTCTGCTGTCCCGGACCAACTCACATCAGGAGGGTAGTGACCTGGAGACACTGCAGCATAAGAAGAGTGAAGAGCAGAGAGAGGGACAGGCTGAAAGGTGAACTTTAATATAAAAAAATATTTTAAAAATGTAATTTAGTTTAAATATACTATCTTTATGGACATCTGACTTATATGTTGTAGGAACTGGCAGGCTGAATCAGTGGACAGTGGCTGTGGTAATAGCACAGCCTTCACTGCCCTGTGCTCTGAGGGGCTCTGTGCTGATGGGACATACCTCACCACCGGAGGGCGGCGTGACATCACTCTTACAAAAATGCCTGCAATCAAGGTACCATTGACCAGTGGGGGAATTTGTTCAGATAATTTGTTTTAGTGTATGTGAACAGATTTTTTAAATTAAGCTTACATTAACTGGATCGGTTGGATTATTGTCTGTTCTTGTATTTCCCCATTTAATCCAAAGCTCTCTAAGTAAAAAGAAAATCAATGAATCTACATGCATGCACCAATTTACTGTATATATGAAAATGAAAACATTCAAATATCTATTAAAAAAGTAATACACTAGAGGTAAGGTGATGATATTTTCAGACCATCTTGCCGTGTTATGGCTTTAGTTTTCCAAATATTAAGGCCTATTGTCATTTATGATTGCTGCTGTTAGGTGGAGAAGGCGACCATGACTGAGGGACCATTTCCAGAGCTGGTGCGAGTGCGTCCCAAAGACAGAGGAGGGCGCTGGAGCCACTCCCCGTTCATGAGGGGCAGCACCATCGTCCGCTCACAGACTTTCTCTCCTGGGGCCCGCAGCCAATATGTCTGCCGGGTATGGTCTCAAAAGAAAAAGGTAGGACATTTATGTTTATTTTACTAATACACGTGTGTTTTGGTATTGCAGTTGTATCGCAGTGACAGTGACAGCTCAACTTTACCAAAGAAAACTCCTTTTGTCCGAAACACGGTGGAGAGGAGAACATTACGATATAAGCAGGTAAAGTAAAGCTCTCATGTTTAAATCTCAGTCATAACAAATCTTTTGAGTCTAATAATACCTTTCTGTCAGCAGCAGTCATACCACTCATCCCTGGCAGCACAGCCCACTCGCACCTCTCTGGATCTGGAGCTGGATCTCCAGGCCTGCAGGGTGCGCCAGAGACAGCTACTGGAGGAGCTGAGCGCTCTGCGAGAGCTTAAGCTACGGTTGGAGGAGCCTCAGAGTCGGGACACGTCCGAGTTGCCCCACTGGGCACTTCGTGATGAGCGCTTCAGAAGGCTGCTGCGAGAGGCACACAGACAGGTACAGACTTACCCATACTTATAATGTGTATGACACTAACTTCTAACACCTGGATTAAGGTCTATAAAGAAAACTCACATGGTGTCATGGTTCTATATCAAGTCTTAGTCCGGGGTGTGCAAGCTATAGCCTGAGGGCCAATTGCAACCTTCAGGCCTTTTTTGTTGGCCCTGAGAAATCCTCCTGAATTGTCCCAAATAGTGATAGGCAGTCATTTTTAATGCAAAGTAATTCTACCACCAAAACATCAATCACAAACATTGTGATACAGACCTAAAACTAATGTTCTAAGGTTTATTAAACGGTATGGTGCATCTGGCAAAGCAATACTCGGTGTACTGACCACTGGTCTGTGACCCTCCACTTCAAATATGTTCAGATGTTTCGATTTGGTTTGTACTTAGTTTAGATCTGGTTTAGTCCTATTTAGTATAGTCCTGTTGCCGACATAGTTAAGGCCGAATATTTCTTGCACTGCTCTATGTTATATTTGTTTTCCAGATAAATTTGGCAATGTAGCATTATATTCACAACTGTTTACCAAGGATAGCAGAACCAACAGATTTAAAAACTCTTTTATCCCTACAGTCATTGGCTTCCTTAAGAACTTCTAGAGGACTTGTCACTGCTGCACCTTGCCTTTATCTGCACTTTATTTGCTTTACTGTAAATTGTTTTCCTTGTATTTTAGGTACTCCTTTTCTTGGCTGTGTGATGTTCTTATATAAATGTTTTTAAGCTGCCGGCTGCACCACAATTGCCCCTCGGCATCAAATAAATAAATCTATCTAATCTATCTATTATAGCAATAATTTTGTCAAGCCCAGCAGTTGAGCTCAATGGTAAAATATGCTTTGTTCTCACTATTGTCATCACCCCATGTTTGAACTGAAGGCGAGCCAAAGCAAACAGGAACAGCGACAGGAGGAGGCAGCAGAGCGAAGGCTGAGGAAAGCATCCAAAGAGGTGCTGCAGATGAGAGGGCAGAGCAAGGAGCCACTGCCTGTCCAGACCTTCAGGTGTGTTACAATATAAACATGAACAAATGAGTTTCACAGATACATAACTTAGCATGGATGGGAATTTCACAAGTTCAAATGCATATCATTATTTATAGCAATTATACCTGCTCCCCATTTCCATTAAGTATTTTTAGCATAATTAATGTTGTGATGTCATAGAAAATCCAGCAAGTGAGTGTTCACTGTTGGTGTAGTGGTTTAAGGTTTTCTACATATGTGGTCGTCACCACCTCAGTGTCGTGGGGTTGCTCCTCGGCCATGACTGTTGGTCATTTCTCAACCCTCCCCCTCCATTTCACAATACAGCTGTCCCATCCAAAAAACTTTGGGGCTGGAAAAAAATCAACTATTGAGGTTATGTTGTGTGTTTGTTTTGACAGAGAGAAGATGGCTTTCTTCACTAGACCAAGGTTCAACATACCTCCTTTACCGGCAGATGACGTGTGAGGTGCATCTTGACAAACATGAAGTATTTTTCTGAGCACATGAAGTACAAATGTCCTACAACTCAATGCAGATGTGACATTTTCTAGTGTTAGCTTTGCTCAAAACATGTTACAGACAGTTTTGCCGACAACAAGCCGACTGTTCAGCTCCTTTTTGGGGAAATTTCTTTTTTACTCCTGTTACTTAAGAAAAGGCTGGAAGAGGGGAACAAAAGTCGGTTTGGACAAATTCACTGTACTGTAACTTATTGTATAGTACTTTTCCTTGAAGGAAATTGAAAACGCTTCGGGCTTTTTAAGTGTATTTTTTAGCTTTGAACAAATAGCACTTCAGTGTTTTTACAAGATTATTGTCTAATTTCTCTTTCCTAATTCTTAAAAAAAACAAACTTATTTCAACAAATGTCACTTTGTAATCCACTTCTATTACAAAATGTTGTCTTTTGTTATTATGTATTAAAAATGAATATTATTTCATGTACTATTCAATATATGAATGAATATATGAGACACTGTTTCAGATTTTTTTTTAAAGATGTCTGTATGAACTCTCTGCAGTGTTACCTCTTTGTGAAGATAAACAAATGAAATATATCCTCACAGTTGTCACCTGTTTTATATCTTATTACCGTACATCTTGGTTTTTCTTAAAAAAAAAAAAAAAAAAAAAGGTAAATCATTGTATCAATATATACCAATTTACAGTACACAACCTCCTCTAGATGTAATGGTAGAGAGACCTCTGGTCCTATCTCGCAATGGGAAAGTTGTAATCTTTCACTATGACTCAGTTTGAACTTATTAACTTATAGTTTCATGTTGAACTCAAAATATATTTCACTATCTACTTAAACTATTTATTTATATAGTGAGAGAAATTGTGCCATCATACCATTTCTAATATTACAAAATACACATTTGTCACTCTCAATAGTTTATTTTCAGATTGCTCAGTTGCATTACATTTAGTTTTGGGGGACCAATTCATAATGGACTCAATCAATTTCATTTAAATAAAGTAAAAGTAAACTAAATGTGTAAATGTCTAACAACTGAAATGTTTGACACACTCTTACTTTGTGCAACACTTGATTTAATGATCAAAATTATTTATATTTACTAAAACTTTGCATTTTTCCACACCTGCACATTACTGGTATATCAACTGACCTGTCTCTCCTCCTATTACTGTAGAAGTATGTCATCTTACACAAACACGTGATTATCACTAACCACAAGCTGTTTTTTGTGACCCACTTTGAAAACAGATTCTTCAGAAGTTGCAGTCACTTCTTCAGAATAACATCCTGTTCCTCACATCTTGATTACGCCTTGTATTTTTTCTAGTGTAAGCAATAAAACTAAATAAGTTGAGGTGATAGAACATGCAATAGTAGTAAAACTGTGTGTCGCTCACACTCACCCCCCCCCCCCCCACACACACACCCCACACACACACACACACACAGAGCCATGTCTCCAAGCCACAGCCTAATGCAGAAATGCTGATCACTATGTAAAATATGCACTCATACGCCTCAAGGTAGAACCGTACCCAGTCTGTTCATGCCTCAAACTCATAAATAACAGATGTTTTTGACAAGTCCAAAACACATCCTTATGCCACTTTTGTAATATTGTAACTTTGAAACTTTTATGTGAATAGGTAGTAGTGGTTTAAAAAGTAGATAAGAGCCAATGATACTTTTACTGTACTGGTGGAGTATAGTTCAACCTGTAGCTACAGGAACATAAATCTTGTTTTAGTTCCCTATCACTGCAAAAAATATTTACTAGAAATGTGCTATTAAAGTTGTAATAAAATCAGTGCAGATACCTCAAGTATGAGGACATCTCTAGAATGTTTTTCTGGTATTTTTAAAATAACATTAACAAAGAAGCAAAAACATGTGGCATATTTCTTGTTAACAATTATCACAGCAACCTTAATCATATATAATACACATAATACTACATTGAAAAATGAATTGTATATATTTATTCAAAGTAAAGCTACATTGAATGCACCACAGCACACAGTACTGATAAATCATAGGTAGCAGGACTTGCAGTTTCACATGTTTCAAGTTTTCAGACCAAGACATTTTTTGTCATTAAATGAGTTGCTGCATTGTGCTTGTAATCCAGGATAAATAATATTCTGCCCATTTTCTGCCCATTTTGAACATAGGTGAGTAGCTCAATGCTTGTATACAGCAGGTTAATTTTGCCATTATAGCTAATGTTCTCGATGGTGGTCAACGACAGAAGTTCCTCACCACAAAAAATGTGCCAAAATTAAAACAATCCAATACATAATGTGGATAATCCAGTGCATGTTCTGTCTAAATGGGGATAGAGACGATGGTGGGAAGATCTCCAATGGGAGGAGGGTTGTACTTCTCCACTCTCATGAGCCGTCGCAGGATGTCATCACGATCTCTGGGCCAGGAGTAAACATTTGTGTTTTGAAGCCAGGCTGGGACGTGACACTGCCATGAGGACACACAACATTAGCATACTTGACTTGATTAATGTTAATTTTATTGGGTTCAACACATAATCTGCTGTTTCTTACCCTTTTAGCTCCAGGAAATAAAATTGGGATGAAGCGGAAATTCTTGCTCCCATTCTGGATGAATTCGTTTTGTAGCTAGAATCGACAATCAAGCACCCATCAAATGTTGGCAATATTCACAATTTGCAATTTGTACAATTTTAAACATACATTGAATATTATCAGTTTTTTGAAAAAAATACAGAAAACGTTATGTCAAAATGAATAGCCTTTTGAGGTTTGGCACTTTCATATGAATACACTAGTTAGGATTGTTTTAAGCTCAAAGGCAGAGCAATTTGAAAGGATGTTGTCTGATGAGTATATTTTACAAACAGAAGTAGTAATAGTAGTAGGAGCAGTAATAATAATAGCAGCCGTAGTTGTATCGTTTATCACGCTGGTGTTTTATCATACCTGTTTGTGGATGTAGACTGTATTGAAGGTGCGCTCATCTTGCTCTTGGCCCACAGGGGGAGCAGTCACTGTGCTGTAGTACTTTGGGCTGATGATGATGATGATCAGGTATTCTTTCTATAGCAACAAAACAAACAAGACAAAATAAGTAAACATGCCAAATATTGCACACTGAAAATACAGCTTCTTTTGTGATGAATCTAAATGTTCACTTTGGTGTATGAATGTATTTGCATAATGGTATGGTAAGTGGTGGCCTGGAAAGCCACACAAAGTGCTAATGGGATAAAATAACAGATTTGAGGATCTAAAGCAGACATGGGCAAACTACGGCCCAGGAGCCACATACGGCCCTTTGGGTTTATTAATTCGGCCCGCCGAACATGACCAAATCATATTAAAATAGGTAAGGGTAAACCTTGTTCAATTTACCTTTTCAACAAGTTGTTGATCTTTTGGCACTTGATAAAACTGAATGTGAGTTTTTCTGCTGTGTTTATTTAACTGAAATTTAATAAATTCATTATTCATTTAATTAATGCATACGGAATGCATACGGAATGCATACGGAATGCATACATGCATGCATACATGCATGCATACATGCATGCATACATGCATGCATACATGCATGCATACATACATGCATACATACATGCATACATACATGCATACATGCATACATGCATGCATGCATACATACATACATGCATACATACATACATGCATACATACATACATACATACATACATACATACATACATACATACATACATACATACATACATACACCCCCCCACACACACACACACTGGCCCGGCCCCTCTGTCCAATTTTAGAACCCATTGTGGCCTAAAGTCACAGTATATGATCAAAAACTGAAGAATTGCCTGAAGACTTTACCTCACTGAGATACCGTTCCATAAAGTCGATTTTGCTTATGCTCCTGAACTGCTGCTCAAAAATGTCAATCTGGGGAAAAAAACAACAACTTTGTGAGCACATTTTGCACAATGTTTTTATTTTGACTATGTACATTCTCAGCAGGATGTTACAGTGGTAGAGTTTCTCAAATGAGGGATAAGTGATTAATGCAACTCATAAGGCTTTTTTCAATCAAATCAGAGAAACCCTTTGGCCTTAAAATGCTAGGACATCCCATTCATGTTCACACCTTTTGTAGGTTTTCATAGTAACTTGTCATGATTATAGGTGGAAATTTACAGAAACATAAAGTCACTACAATCAAGCATGTAGATGGTCATCTGCAACCTGCTAAAATTTTATTTGTCTTGTAATATTAGATGCTGTCCCTAGGATCACCTGAAACCAAGCAGTAAATATTAGTAACCAATAACTTATGGCCATCGACATAACAAAGTGTATGATAATATATCATTAGACAAATAATTGAAGTAATTTGTCAAGCTTAAATAGTACGCACATGAGTGTCAAAGCCGTTGTGCCGCAGCAAAGCAACAAAGCTGATGACCTCGTTGACGTGTTTGTCGCTGTCGGCCTCATAGGTCACAAACACTCTCCCTAAAACACCCAAGGACAACAAGGACAAAAAAACACATTTTATAGGATAAATCTGTCATGTTATAAGTTGAAACTGTATGAAAAGTAAAAAAAAAACTGCCAAAATATTAATATCGTGATTGTTGTGATTTTGTTGCAATTGTGATCTGATCACAATTCATGTACACCTAGTGTCTTTATAACTGTTCTTCAGAAGCAATGTTATTGGTTAAATTCACCTGTCCCTCTCTTAGAGCTTACAGAGGTTGAACAGTAGATGCGAGTGGGGATAAGTGTCTGTGTATGAGCATAGAGCTGTAATAAACGGAACTTTGTAAATCACAGTATGATAATTTCACCAAAATAGAATATTGTCACCGAAATAAAACAAAATGTGTTTTTTAATTGCCATACTGCATAGCCCTAGTACTATACAGGACAATTCAACTATTATACTGCCTTGGAGATGGTACATTGGCACAATCACAATCTGTAAAATACAGTAAATGATAAATACACTTCAAGAAATAGGCTTTAGCAACAGGAAGTCAGCTGGATATGCATGCACTTATCAAAATGTTACAGCTCCACCAACAGCAGGCAAATAATAAACCTTACGGCAGCAGCGGAACAATTAACCACCTCAGCCCCTCATTCTTCCTTCATTACCTTACTGACATCTTTACCCTCCATTATTTAAGCACAGTTTTCACATCTCAATGATTTATAATTTCATATATATATATATATATATATATATATATATATATATATATATATATAAAAAACTTGTAATAATTTTTCTTTTATTTTTAATATAAGAATGCCTAATACTTACGCTGTTCCAGTGACAGTGGTGCACTCAAAGAAGAAGTTTTCTCTTTGGCCTGAAGATTGTTTCCACTGTATTGAAACCAGATAATTAAGATTATAGATGATAAAGTACTCCCAAATTCACATTAGATGACAGTGGCACTCACATGTGTGTGTAAGCAGGAGCAGGGTGTTGGAAATCACCAGGATCTGTAGTAAATATACAACTGATTAATAACTCATTCAGTAACAGTTATATTTCACAGCAAATTTGCTTACTAATGCTTAGTTTATTCTTTATAGTTGGTTGATCTCAACAGAAATATGCATTTGCACCAGATGGCAGTTGTTACGCTGTACAAGGCTAGATACATGAGATAGGTCAACACTACAATTGTGATGTAGAGTAATAACATAAATAGTGACTAGCAGTGCATGGAGCTGATTAATTGCAATTATGTTGGAAAGAGTCATTTGCAAAGGATGCAATGTTCTCTTTTTAAAACATGTCTAAACATGTTCTGAAATGTGATTCTTGTATAGTTTAAGTTCATATTATATGTTTTTAAGTTTGCATTGTGAACTGAAGAATTAAACTGCAAATTTAAACATTTCTTTATGCAAATATTTGTTTCAGTACTAGTATACGATCATTATATAGAGCTGCAGACTCACAAATCGGCCTGGGTCCTGGATGGTACTGAGGCCACGCAGGTTTATTGACTGTTGCCCCCCTGTTGAACTGTTCTGGTGGGCACTGGGCACAGCACGGCACCTCTTGTGGTAAGCAGGAATATGGCGACAATGTGTGGTGTCCAAACTCGGATGAAGGGGGAAGGGAGTGGAGAGAGAGTGGCTGCTCCAGGCTACCCATGATGCTGCTGTGGCCACTAGGGAGTGAGCTGAGGGACTTGTGACAGGAAGACATGCAGCTCTCCTCTGAACATGACGCATACTCTTTGAGACTCAGCCGGGGAGGCAGACTGCTGTGGTGCTCGGGTGGTCCCGAGTAGCAGCAGCAGCTTGTGGTACTGTGGCTTTGGGTCCAGAACTCATCTGCCTGGCTGTGGAAGGGCGTTGGACCTCCATAGATGGGAGCATATGGGCTAAAGTGCCTATGCTGAGCCATCTCAGGGTGTCTGGGGTCCTGGTCTAGGTTTCTGAACAGGACCTGAGTGGATTCTGGACCCTGAAAGTCTGAGTCATGGGTTGGGGGGTCTGAGGGCAGATGCTGTGTGCTCATGGTCTCATCGTCCTCTTCGGGCGTATTACTGTGTTGGCTCAGATACCTGTCAAACTGACTGAAATGGCTGCAGACAGAGAGAACTTCATTTAGACACTGTATATTGTCAAGCAAGATAGTTTTTTAATTGTATGCTTTTTTATGCATTTTGTTATGCTTTTTTATGTGTTTTATGCAGCTCTATTATGACAGTTTTGCATAAATCTCAGTGATTTCTCCACATACCTTTACCAGCCAACCTTTATATTCTAATAAGTGAAATTCAGTGTGTCAATGTTATGCAGCAGTGTGTGTGGAAACAGTATCGGTACATTACTAAAATAGTGTGATAACAGATCAATTTATCCTGATAAAATATTATGATAGCCCACTGGACAATACTGCTATCCAGTGAGCGCACTTTTGCACTAGGGTAACACCACTTTGCCGTATTTTGTGTTGTACAGGTGAAAGTTTTGAACAGACTAGATTTTCTAACCTGAACGCATGAGTAGAGCAGACTGGTAGCATCCCTGGACCTCCACCTCCTCACATCCCTGAGTGTCAGGAGAAAAGAAATGTGAAAGCAAAATTTGTTTATTTTTTCATCTTCAAAGGCAAGGTTTCTTTCCACTCCGCTGCTGCCCCATAAGCACAAGCCCACGTGGAGCACTGCGCTCCCACACACGGGACTTTCTCGCGGCTGCTCACTTATTACTAACGACACTTTTCTACTGTTTTTCTTATCGTTCAAAGGAGCAAAGGTGATGACATGTTTGACCACAAAACTTCCCAAAGCTTAACACATCTCTGCTCTAAACAGTTAAAAAATGCATTACGCTTGGCTGCGTGCGCACATTAGAGCGTATTTCCATAGACTGCGCACACACAGCCTCAGCAGTGTTAAAATCAGAATGGAAGCACCTCAAATTGTTCCATAAACTTCATCAGAAATATTGTATATTTGTGTGACCCACACAACATATTCATAAACAGGATCTATGAGGCCAGTTTCCACTCTGTAACACAAGATGACCCAGATAAGTTGCCGACTTCAACACTGGTCTTCGAGGAAGGAAATCTTAAATATTAAACAAAATCCTAACCCTAAACTTTCTTATAAATTTCAAATGTATTATATAATAGATTAGACATGATGATGACTGTATTCGTCCTTTGAGTCTATTTGGAAAACAACCTGCTAAACAATCGAGGAATGCTTTTGAAACATCCTCAAAAACTTTTTGCGCGACTCACCTTTACGTCCCATGCGTCAGTCCCCCGCAGGTAACTTCAGATCGCTTCTTCCACAGTGATTATGATGATTTAAATGCCATGAACAAACCACATATTTTCAAGCATGAACAAAAGTACTCCTGTAAGATGTTGTCTTGACTGTGACTGGTCCCGTCCCGTAAGACAAATAAAGCAGACGTGCTTCACGGTGTAGTTTAGAGCGCGTAAGCCCCGCCCACCTGCACGCTCCACCTCCATCCCACCATCAGAGCATCAAGTAAATATGGAGGAAAGATGAATACCTAAAGTGGGTAGTAAGCACTTGACTTTGAGAAGGGGGTTTCTCTGGTGAGAAGAAATACACTTAGGCTACACTTTTGTTCAAATGTGCATCACGAATTTATTTCTAATGGTCCATTAAAGACCACCTACGGACTGATGTAATAGTGGAATGTAGAAATGGTAGGTCAATATCTATTTTATAAGATGAAGCTAAAGATTTTGTAAATACTTCTTGCTCATTGCGGAGATGTGTAGTTGTATTGTACATGTGTGATATTGTGCGAGTGTGTGTGGGTATTGATTGCTGAAATTGCATTGTATAATATGTTTCACACTAATCTATTAAATAATACTTTTTAGTCAAAGTGAGCACATCTGCTTGAATTACTACACAGTACTATATTTATTACAACAGCAATGTTTTGTATTCATTAAGTTATCTTCATATAACATTTGATTAAAAGCAAATTTCTATTTTAGCAGCAGAAACTGTGTCGTGTCCGCCCTTCTTTGTTTGGAGAAACAGGACTCGAGCCATGACTTCTTCACTGGAACCGCCTGATTGTACTGCTCCAACATCTCCTCCAGCTCCTGGACCACACAAATAATCAGACAAGCATGTTTTAAGTCACTTTGTTATTACACAACACAGCGCAAACGTGAGAAGATGAACCTGTAAATGAATCTTGTTGTCAACCTCCGCAACAATGTGTGTGACGTCTGAGCTCATGATGTCCTCCTCATCACCGTCATATGTGAGAAGATGTTAAGGCAAAATCAGAATGCATTTTTTTTTATATGGAAGATACATAAAACAAAACAGAAAAAAGTGACATTTCTACAAGATGATTTATGTAAACATAGTATTTTTTAAAATCTTTTTTTATCTTGTCTTGAGACCAAAAAATTCATCTGCATCGTCTGAAAGTTCACACTTCATTGCAGTTGTTTAAATCACTCACTCAGAGCGTTGCTAAGAACAACAGGAGGTGAGGGTGGGAAAAAAAAGTGGGAAAAAGCGTTCCTTTTAAGCATAAACCTGCACTCAAGAGAATATTTGTGAATTACAATATGGCAATTTGACCAAAATAACAGGTCCATCACAGGAATTAGATCACAGTTAGATTTGTATCACCATATCGACCAGCCCTACACCCATCTCAATTTAACTGTACAGGTGTAAGAGTTTCAGCTTCTTGTTTATAGGAAACATTTAGAGGACTTTTGACCATTCAAAAGATAGAATAATTTGTTGCAAATTCTGAATGGGCATCAAGTGGTGATGGCATCAGAATGTATGACAGCAACAGATCTTTATTAGTTGACACATTACATGACATCCCTTTAAGATACCACTGACTCATTGATTTTTTTCTTGTAAAGGATATGTGATGAGGTAGCGTGCTAACCTCTTCCTGTCTGATGCGGGCAGGTTGTAGAAGAACACACGGACTCCGCTCATGAAGCTGGGCAGCTCTGAGTGGCTGTAAGGGGTTTTTGTGGTGGAGGGGCCAGGGGCTTCCTTTGGAGAGTCATCTGAGACAGCATTATGTCGCTGCAGGTCAGAGCAAGACGTGGACGTAGGAGGAGGTGGTGACGTTTGGGGAGGGGCAGAGGAATTCTTGCCAGAGCGGCTGTGATAGTATCTGAAATTTTGGGTTAAAATGGCTGAGTGTACAGTAAGTAAATACAATATCATACAAAAGATACTTTAAATGGAAATCTTCTATTTATTGTTGCTTAACATTTTTTCAGGCTGTATACAAGCAAAATAGCCTTTATGAATGACACTGTTCCAAGTTGATAAGCAACAAGGCGAGGGCTAAGTGACCACTAATATGATGAGAATAAGTGTAGTGATATTGTATGAACTTCAAAAACAAAAAGGAGCTTGATTTATATCAGTGGACAACTAAATATAGGACCCTTCAAAGTGACAATTTGTTAGTGGATTGGCCGAATCCGCTCTGTTGTATCCTCACATAACACCACTGATGCTATCTACATTACTGCAATCTGATAGCATGCCAGCTTTGGCCTGACAGAAGAAGACCAGGGACCACAGGTGAGACTGAAGGTCGAGGAGAGGGGAGATAAAATCAAATAAACCTACAGATGGTAGCTTTAACAGTTGGAATGAAGGTAATTCTAAATAACACTACAGTACATGTATTACCACAGTGCTGGGACTGTGCTATTGTAAGAACTCTCTAAGTTGTAACTTGTAATTGAAAGCGTGTGTAACACTAGATATGTATTTACTACTGTACTCCATACTAATTTAGAGAAAAAAAAAGATTACATGTATGTAGGAACGCCCCGTGTGGCCAGGTATTTTCTGATCAGCCTCTCAGTGCCGTACCAGTTAAAGCCTTTTGTGGAATGGCCGATCCGTGGCAGATGAACGCATGCTGTTTTTGGAGAAGGACAAATGTCATGTAAGGACAACGAACCATTTACAACACAGAGTGAAGAGGTATACACAGAGAGGTATGCATAGCAAAGCTGGTATAAAGTTAACCAACCAGAATGTGAACTAAATTGTTTCCTGTTTCCTGTGACAGATTTTTTTCTATTGTTATATATGATTATATTGGGAGAATTTCATTGACAAGCTCTTGCCATTTTTGGTAACACTAAATTATTGAACTTATTACAGTATTTCAATTAACTGTTATCTTTATTTATTTCAAAGTTTGTCTACAAAAGCTACAGTCACACTTACATTTTATGAAAATTCCTTGTGCTTGCAGGTTGTCACAAGAAAGATTTCAGTTGGGCAAGCAGTTTTGACATCAGCAAGTCAAGACAGGTTATAATTAAAATTATGTAACATTATCTATTATTAGATCAAGATGTTGTACATGTGACAGCTCCTTCAAAAAGACGTGTCTTGTCAAGCGAGCCAAGCTATAAGTACTCAAACCACTTTCATGATGTCATGATGTGTAATCCCTCAGTCATCCAGGTGTGATCCATAGTAAAAGCCAAAAGTAAAATCTGGATAAAAAGCTGTAGCTGTTTACAGTTTCAGTGTAGTTAGCTCCTCCCTTCAGACAAATATAAGGCAGTGTCCACCAGTAATCTGACCAGAACTGAAGAAGCGGCTTGGATGAGCAGCAAAACATCACTCCTACAACTTTTTACAGTTGACAGATTTTACTTTTGGCTTACACTTTCATAATCTATACCATTTCTCATGTACATTAAGGATGCATGGGAATAAAAAACTTAACTTTTCTAGATATTTCTAAATAATCTATATTTATCACAGAACGCTACATAAAAAAGCCTTTTGTCACTTTGCACAGTAGAGTTTATCAAATCTATTGCAAGGTAAATATGCACATTTGTTCAATTTGTTATACTGACATTTTTTAGTAATAACCATGAATCTTAATAATAATAATTTCCCTGATTCTCTTGGTTTTCATTGACACAGTACCTGTTTTCTTCTAAACAAAATTATTATAAACTAGTAGTCGGGCCATTAAATTTTGGATGTAAATAATCACAGTCATTACTGAAATCTTTATTATTTTAAACAACTATTTACTGTCAAAAGTTAACTTGAAGAATATATATATATATATATATATATATATATATATATATATATATATATATATATATATATATATATATATATATATATATATATATATATATATATATTTATTTTCTCTTTTATATTTTAAAATCCAATGGCTGGGTTCAATGCCTTTGTTCCAGTTTTGAACGAGCAAATAAAGTTTCATTACCGTTTTGTTTTTTAATTGGAGCAGTCATTGTCATCAGTTAAACTGATTTATTGCACATTTAACTGTTTCTTTTTAAATGATCAAATCCAACTAATCATGAACTCCTAATACATACCTCTATTTTTTTTGGCGGCAGTGTAGATTTTCTTTAAGCCTTCCTCTAGTGCCGTAAGTAGGATGCCTGATAAGTTGTTTGCTTTATCTCTCTGTTGAGCCACAATTAGAGCCAACTGTTGTAAAGACACCAGACATAATCAGGGTAGTGCATCTTATCACATCTGCATCAGGCCTGCTACAGCAAGGTTACAAGACAACATCCTGTTCACAGCAAATTTTACAGTGTCACACTACATTTCAGTCATTTGGCTAGAATTATTGCTACCTTTTCAGTTTTGTTTGATTGAAAACCATCACTTAGGTTTGTTATGAAGAAATTAAATGATAGCAGCTCTATAATGGATACTCATACTGGTTGTTAGCATACAGTACATAGCTTTTCAACATAAAAAATTGTAATTGAGTTTACTGGTTGTATTAGTATTTTGTGTGTTCAACCACTGAATATTGTGTGATATGCTGTTGATATGTATAAAAAATAAGGCTTTTAAAGGACAAAAACATGAACAGAGCCATAAAAACACACAAGGTGGTACCAACCTGATCCTGACCATCCAGTCTGGACTGTTTATCATCAATAGGGAAAAGGAGGACGTTTCCAAGCTCCAAATCTGCAATCAAATAAATCATATATTAATCTATTAGCTCCTTAATTTAAACAAAGTCTTACAATATTTAACAACAAAGACATGTAATCCTTCAAAAATCTTGCCTTTCATTTTACCAGCCAACTCATATTGTTTCTTTGGCTCATCTGATCTGACCTCCAGAGCAGTGAACAAGCCTCCTCTGCCCCATCGTCCTGAATCATCTAAAAGAAAATATGTAGCACTCTGTTATTATTCCTTTAATTAGTATGGCCCTTACAAAATCTCACACCAATCTATCTCACATTTAACCACCCTAATTATGTGACATCATCTGAAATGTTATGGCACATTTGAAATGAAAGTGGGTCAGCTGTAGAGGTGCATACCAACACAATGCACAATGATGGCATTTTCTTTAGAGGCCTGAGGGTGTGTGACGTCTCCCAAAATGTAGTGAATTGCATTGGCCTCAGAGTCTGTGGAACTGATACTGTCACTGTCCTCCTCATCCTCCTCTTCTTCATCTTCACTTTCAACCAATGGAAGGGAAAGAGATCTGTAACCACTTGACTCCCACCATGCCATTCTGAAAAAAAAAGTTTGTATTATTAAAAAACAAAGTAACCAAGCAAAAGATCGTGGTCGGCATACAATATCCAAAACAATATAAAGAAACCTAAATTGCATCAAACTAATCAGACATTACATCCCCAACCAGGTGGCCCTACTGTACATGCATGGTATAGTCTTTCCCTATACATCATACTGTTTGACAGCATGAGCCCAGGCAGCTCCCTCGGCAACAAAGTGTATCGGTTCACTGTACAATCAAGCAATAAAAATGGAAAATAGAAAACCAATAATTCATCACTGTGGCGTCCTTAAGAGTTCTAATTTATGAAGTTTCAAGAGCTCCAGGAATTTGTGTTTTCTCAAATGATTTTTCAAATGTATTCATAATCTGGCCCCTGAACAGCAGCACCTTAACATGAGGAACCTTAAACAACAACTGCAAAATCCCTCAGTGCAGAACGCCATTTGGACAGTGAGACTTTTCTTATAAAAGTTGTAAACACTGGAACACACTACCCACTGAAATTAAGTTAATTTCCGAGTTTAATGTTCAACATCAGGCTTAAATTTAGTCTTAAAACAAACTAACACTGTACCCAGATGTAAATAGTGTGAAAGTGAATGAATGAGTGTTGAAAATGTATAATTGCACTGTTGTATTTATATAGATAAATAATGTTCCTATGTATTTTGTATTGTGTCTTACATTATGCGGTTTAGTGTAGAAAAGCTCAAACAGGCCCGAGAGTTTCAAAATTAGCTGCAAGCTTTGTTTTGTAAGTACGTTCAAATGCATTATCCCTGCCAAATAAATAAATAAAAGTCCACTCAACTTTATACCAATTAAGTAGACACAAAACAAATTTAAAAATGCTATGATAATATTGAGACGAAGACAACATTGCCACATTTTCCTCATAGTCTCATTTTAATCTAAACATTGAATTCTTGGTATGTAATAAATGCATGTACTTTTTCCTGTATTTCTCCTCTTGCTGTTCCTTTTTGAAGTCCTCCCGCATTCTGGCCCGTTTGGCTGCAGCCTCTTTTCTGCGCTGACGCCTGAGTTCGAGCTCTGCCTCGGTGAGAGCCCGGTGCTTCCTTGTGGGAAGGACCAAAGACAATGAAACCTGTGAAGTGAAGAAGTGAAGCAAAATGTTGTATTTGATAAAGTGAAAAGGGAGGAGTCTGGTTGTACCAGGCGAAAGATTTTATGTGACAAATTTGAGTGTTTGTCTTACAGTGGTGTTGTGTCTTAGGGCGCGCCCCTCTCCTGTCACTTTCTGTAACTCTGTAAGCTGGTCCTCTATCAGGTGCTCAAAACTGCGCTGGTCCTCAGAGCTCGGGTCCTTACTGTAGTCTCTGCCTTCGAAGTAATACATGTGATCTTTGAAGGGAAAGGGGGAATGTAAATATGAAGAGTCATGAAAGCACAGCTTTGAGATGGGGAAAGATTAATGATCTTCCACATATCTGAGAGAAAGTATAAAATGAGTGGCGATTCAGTTTTAAAGTAGTAATTTTCCTGTTCACAGCTTACTATAGCATTTATGTGCTATTGGTGTGATTAGATAATCTATGTACAAAACATACTTGGCCCCTCAAACTCCGAGCCGCTTTCTTCTTCCTCAGTGCCTTTTGCAGCAGTAGATGCTTCGTCATCCAACCACTGACCGTTGTTGGACAAACCCAGAATCTTTTCTAGCTTTACTTCCTGCACTGAGCTCTCATCTGAAGACAGAAGTTTATTGACTCCAAACTTCAGGATCTCACTGAGCTGCTGAAGGCAGAAGGTGCAATTGAGTGGCTTTTGGTACAAAACTACACATTTATTAAAAGGCTCTCACAGACCTTGAGCACGGCAGCAGCAGACTGTGCCTGGTCCAGGAGAGAGAAGCGTCCTTCTTCTATGACAGTGTTAGTGAGGTGCAGTTTAGAGATCGCCCTGGAGTACATGATCTCCTCCACTGTGTCCCGAGCTAGGAGGCGGATTATTTTCACAGGCCTAAGAAATGACAAATATAGGAATAAATCCAATTGTAGTATTCAAATTATACAATACATGCTCTGAGATGGGTGGAGAGCTAGTATTCTTGCATCACTAACATTTTATTATTTAATTAGGGGTTTTCACATTTTCATGAAAGCTCTTTAATTAATTAATTGTTCCGTAGATCAATCAATAATGGGATTTTACTCCAGTGGGTGATCAACAATTTAACAAAATACAAATTTCATCGTTTCATTGTTAGATAGTACTGCATCTTTTCTTTTCTACCTGTAATACATATTGCAACACCTTAAATCATTGGATAAAAAAGTTGCATTCAGTATGAAGGACGTAAACGTCATTACTCATAATATTAAAGATTAGACTAAAAGGAGGTTTAGGACTTTCACGCAACACTGCACAAACACACTCCATTCTTGCCCTATCGCATAGAAAAGAACGTACTGTGACAATAGATAGATTGTGTAGCATGTCCTCAGATTAAACTGTTACAGATAACGCTGCACCAGTGGGGCGCCTGGAGGGTAGAGGAGTGCCAGAAGGAAGAAGAAGATGTCCACACCCAGCTACTGAATATTCATGATTTATGTTTAAATGTGGCGTTCAGGGTCAGGCACTCAGATCAAAACGGGACCGCCCCTGAGATCTCCGTGCACGTACTAGGGACAGCATCACGCCTGACTTGTATTAGATTGGATGTATAGGGAACAATAAAATTCGAGTGATTCTACTCTCTGGTCTCCAGTAGTTCTTCTGATTGGATAAAAGGAACATGCTTACAATTTGGTGACCCCCGACGTGATCCGATCTTGAGGCCCTGGGGACGGAGACCGACCCTCAAGGATAGGTCCAAGGCGACTGGACGCATTGTGACTTCCCGCTGCGGCAAACTAAAGAGGTAAGGAAGACCTTTCAAAACTTCCATATTGACTACTTGTAAATTGAGGAAGTCACCGTGCTGTCTGGTGCCGCCTGTGGTTAAATTTAGCAAACTGACCATATTAAAATAGCATTTTAGGGACAGAAGGGCCACGGAGTAACTGGTAAATTACAGGTGTAATATTATCACGGGGTTAAAGTCCCTTACAAAAATAAATAAATTAAAAAAAATAATAATAAATTTTAAAAAAAAGGTTAACGGCCGAGCTTCAGGTTCAAGTCCTGATAGCAATACAGGGTTCGAGTCCCTGGTGAAGGGTTAGAGTCCCTCACGAAAAGGTTAACGGCCAAGTTCAGGTTCAAGTCCTGATACTAAGACAGGTTCGAGTCCTGTGACCCACCATGGACTGGTGGAGTGGGCAGACCTGTCCCTACGTAGCTGGGTGCGTACAGCGCTTCCCTGGGGAGTTTTGGGTCCCCCAAAAATAATAAGGGTACAGGGTTCGAGTCCCTGGTGAAGGGTTAGAGTCCCTCACGGAAAAGGTTAATGGCTGAGCTTCAGGTTCAAGTCCTGATAGTAATACAGGGTTCGAGTCCCTGGTGAAGGGTTAGAGTCCCTCACGAAAAAGGTTAATGGCTGAGCTTCAGGTTCAAGTACTGATAGTAATACAGGGTTCGAGTCCCTAGTGAAGGATTAAAGTCCCTCACGAAAAAATATACAAAACAACAGAAGAGAACAAAAACAGAACTATGGATGAAGAGTTTACAGGAGAGTGTGACGAGTTTGGTGGATGTCCGCAACTAGAGGGCGGCAAGGACTCGCTGGATGGAGAATGGTTAGATATGTGGCAAAAAGTGCTGTCAGGCATAGAGAAAAGGAAAAGGCCAAAGGAAAAAGAAAGTTTGAATAAAGAATGGATTCGCACCAAGGTAACTATGCCCAAAGACATGAGGACAGATCCATGCTGGGGAAATATGTGTAAGTTGTGGATAGGACGAGAGGAGAAAGCACAGTATGTGATGGGGCAGACCACAAAAGAGAGACAAAAGGCAAGTATTGTACTATAACAAAAGAAACATGGACTGACGGACTTTTATTAGACATAGTAAACAGGCATAGTGACAGGAAAGTATTTGAGAAGGGACAGGGAGGTTTTGTAAAGTAATGGGAAAGTTCTTAAACTGTGCAAGACAGTGTTTAAAGAGTGCATGAGAGAGTTTTTAAAGCGTGCAAACGAGTGGGTGAGAGAGTTGCAGATTGGAGGCTTGTTAGGACAAGATATTATTATACTAAAATATTGTTATATTGTTGTACTGTTAGATTATATCATAATATAATTCAGCCTAAAATATGAGAGATTCGTGTAACAACTATCAGTGCTGCTTGTGACTACATTAAAGCTGCAGTTGAGCAGATTTGTAACTATCTCTATCAAGCTAAAGAACGAAATGCGGACGCATAACACATAAACAGACATAGTTATAAAATACAATGTGAACCCATATTCAAAAAATGTCAAACAAAAGTGTACCCATGATAAATGATAAATAAATACATTTGATCCCATATTGGTGCCTCTGTGAGTGGTTTAAAATGAAGCAATTTACCAAATAATGATCCCAGCAATAAAAATAAACTTCAGTTTAACCACACCTACATGATATAAGACCAATGGTTAAAGTGCCACAGTTGATGCTTTTGTGCAATGCAAAGAAGGAGCAGTATGTTTTAAACTCATCTGACAGTAAAGATTTATTTTAGCATTCAAATAAACTTTAGAAGATTTTGTTTAATTAGATCATGCTGAAATTGAAGTAAACAATTCAAACCATGTCTTTATAATTATTGAAAATTCCTCACTTTAACTTTAGGATATTGTAAATATAGATACGGATTTCTTATGCAAACTGTTTACACATTTTTTGAGGTGAAAATGAACAACTTGTCCATGCAAGTTGGAATAGACCTTGAATAGATTTTAGTTTTGACTGAAGTGGATTTGGGATGGGTCTTTGGCCTGTTGTGTCTGGGTGGGCGTGGTCTGAGTGCAGTGGGTCTCTGTGTGCATCTCTCCAGCACTGAACTGGAAGGTCACATGACCTGGACTGGCTCTGTTTCTGCTGTTGTCTAAAGACTGTCTAAACATGGCTGCTGTGTCACTGAGAAACACGAACTGAACTAAAACCAAAGAAAGTCCTGCTGGCTCTGAAACTCGTCTGTGGACTGGGCTCCTCCACTACTGGTCACATGACAAATGAATGAACTGAATCAAAAGCTTCAAGTGCTCTGCTGCTCCTCTAAAGGCCCCATAAAACTGTCTCTGCTGCTGCGTTTGGGCTGTGTTTGCCTGGGCACTCATGACTGGAGCATGTTCTCGGATCCACACAGTCAAATAGTTTGTTTTTAACCCAATTTCAAAATTTAGAAGTGTATTCATTTATTTTAAACATTTTTGCTCCATTCTTGAAAACAACCATTTACCAATATAACATTATTTAGGCTGTTTATTTTCATTGTACATCAGTGCTGTTGCACTGGGGCTTCTACATAATGCATATGCAACGCATTTGAAATTACATTTAGAATGGCCACAATTAACAAAATTAGAAACCGAAGTTTTTAAACAGTATAATTTCCAATGCGAACAAAATATGTAGCTTTATTATGTATGAAATCTGAGATCGCTGGGGTCTGAAAGGCTTAAAATTGTTTGGTGTAAAACTTTAGTTCATATACTATGCTACTTTATATTAGATCAAAATGTTAATGCTCCTGAAATGTGTTTGAAATTTGTATTTTAAACTGAATTATATTATCAGAACATAAAACAGTGGCTTTTTAAGGCTTGTAAAACTAACAACTAAACAGGGTAGTCACAATAAAGCCATTTCAATACATCTGACAAAAAAAAATAAAGTTCAGCAGTATGAATGTGTCTAAACTTAAAGATAATTAAACACTAGGAAATTTTGGAGGAAAAAAAAAAAAAAAAAAAGAAATAAGTCCCGCTTCAAATCCTAATCAAAACCCGGTATTAAATAATGTTAAATATTCACAAATAGAATAAATTATTGCTATGAATGAATGTTTGAATTATATGAATGTTGATCAGATAAAATAAAGTTGTTAAAAAGGGGGGAGGTTGCAGTTCATATAACATAGGGCTAAACTGGACAAGGAGGTTGCAGTTAGTATAATATAGAGCTAAACTAGACATTAGCAAAGGACAATTATGGTTAAAGCAGTAATAATGGCATCTAATACACACTGATGCCTCTCAATAGATACTGAAGGGATTTATCACCAGCACTGCACATAAAAACTGAACATTCAACAGAACTGATAGACACTGGCAGATTGTTGACTGTGCATGAGCTCAACATTTGGACTGACACAGATATGACAAATATGTACCAAATATGTAACCAACAGGACCCAGTGGCACAATAGACCACCTGACAACTGACAGACTGTTATATATGGCTATATTTTATAGAGGGGGGTCTCATCACTTGAGCAAATGGGGAAACAAATCATGAACTTTACCAGAATGACCTGGTTGGATGCTTTGCCATTAGCGCTGATGGCAATGTGATCCACAGCCAGCATTCTTGATTTCTCTTTACATGAGATCTTAATTAGGAAAAGGATGGACACTCCTCTCCAACCTGAAACAAGTGTCCTTAAAAATCTTCACATTCATAAGATCTTGATTACAAAGCACTGACTAACTTAACTCTATAGTTCTCTCTCAACAGGTCCAGCAACCTGAAACAAGTGTCCTTAAAAATCTTCAAAGTCATAAGATCTTGATTACAAAGCATTGACTAACTTAAGTCTGTAGTTCTCTCCCAACAGGTCCAGAATCTCTGAAAACCCCCTGGTGACTGGTAATGGTAAACTAACCTAAACTAAATGAAACAGCTTAGAATGTATCTGGCCTGAAGCCTATCCTGTGAACCGTGAGGATGCCTCTTCTGTGATCAAGGTCATGATTAATCATTATATTCCTACTCATGGCTTTCCAGCTCTGATTAGGTCTGATAATGGTACACATTTCAACAACCATGCTCTTCAAAAGGTTGACAAAACCTGAACCGCACTCTAAAAGACAAATTGGCCTAGATCTGTTCCGCTTTAGGGCTTAATTGGCTCCAGGCCCTACCCCTGGCTCTTTTGACAGTGAGACAGACTAGTAACAAAGTTACTGGTTTCTTTCCTTATGAATTGCTCACTGGACGTTTGATGCCAGGGCCAGGGGCTACATTGGTACCACAGGACCCCTCATCTTCCTCTTAATTGTTTTTAGTTTAATTATTTTCGCTTATGCTGTACAATTTCTCTGTGCCTTCCAGGTTGAATACAATTGTGCTCTGGTCGGAGTCGGTACGGGTGGCTACCCTGCATCCTTGTCAAAAGGCTTGTACACGCACGCTTACACACGCAATGATTTTTAGTGGACGGGGTTCTACCCTGCACAAAAAGGGGAATTCATTATTGACAGTATTATACTTTAGTGTAATATTACGTGCATGTGCAGGTGGGGCCTCCACTACCTCAGATAACTTAATTTCAATGACAGGTCAGAAGTGTTCAAACAAAACCAGTTATGTGTCATTACCTCAAATGTGTACTCCCACCGGAGAATCCAGAGTTTTTCGTGTACCATTCCACTTATTTAAATATCAGGGGACTCAGTTAACTTCTTTGGTAAACCCTAGCTCTTATCACTGGTATGTGATGCCCAGACAAATTGATAATTCATGGGGAAACGTAGCTGCATACTCAGGTAATGACTGGACTCCATGGTCCTCCACAGAACTAGCTAGTAAATGGAAAAACATGTTAACTTTAACCCATTTAGTAGTAACAATAGATTTCACACAACAAGCAAATGCTTCTGAATGACAGTATTTAGATTTTATGTATATGTGCCCGGACCATCCCGTGATTATTACGCCGATGCAATTATATGTCAAGATCCAATCAGAACTAACAAGACTAGTCCCAATACTTCTGTTGGTAGATTAGACCAAAATACTAAATACATTCAAGTTCTGGACCCATCACAATTTACGTCAGCAGTTTATTCAGCTACTGGCACTAAATTACAATCTAACATTTGGCTCCAATCCGCACAAAATGTTGCCTTAGGTATAAGAGAAGACTGTGTGGTCTGCCTTAATGCAAGGCCACAGCTGCAGTTGGTCCCGGGCATTTATGAAAACACATCATGTGCATTGGAGCTCTCCTCAAGGCCTTATCATGTAAACAATTACGCCCTATCTTCCCTATCCTAAAAGCTGAAAATCTAACCAAAAACAAATCTTTTACACTCCCAAAGTGGGTAATTTCACCTGTGTCTCCAGTAGCTGTCTTGAAAATTGTACACTATGTCTGATTTAAATCATGCTCTAGGCCCTAACCCAACATATGTAGATGCTATAGGTGTATCACGTGGTGTTCCAGATGAATATAAACTAGTCGATCAACTTGCTGCAGGGTTTGAAAATCTCCCATTCATTAGTGCTATATTTCCTATCACTCCTAACAAAAATGTAGATCGTATAAATTATCTCCATTACAACTTGTTGCGTTTAACCAATCTGACCACATCCTTAGGCACAGCTATGACTGAACAATTAGACGCGGTATCCAGAACTACTTTTCAAAATAGAATGGCCCTAGATATGTTATTAGCCAAACGGGGAGTGGTATGTTCTTTGTTCGGGGAACAGTGTTGTACATTTATTCCTAATAATACTGCTCCGGATGGCTCCGTAACCAGAACTCTTAAAGGACTCCAAATGTTCTCGGACACGATGCATTCTCACTCAGGTGTTAACAATCCTTTAGATGAGTGGTTCTCCAAAATGTTTGGCTCTTGGAAACAAGTAGCAATGTCAATGGCTACCACATTAGTAATGGTGATTGCTTTATTTATCTTTGGTGGTTGTTGTTGTGTTCCATTGATTAGATCTTTAATTGAACGTGTCATTCAACGTGCTGTAGGTGGTCAGCTAAAAGGTCAATATACAATGCTTAAACAGGAGGAGGTAAAACCCACATTACCGGTATTGGCCCCACCGTATGAACTTTAAGAAAACATATAAATGGTGATCTATAAAAATAGATCAAAAGGGGGAATGAAGGACGTAAACGTCATTACTCATAATATTAAAGATTAGACTAAAAGGAGGTTTAGGGCTGTCATGCAACACTGCACAAACACACTCCATTCTTGCCCTATCGCATAGAAAAGAACGTACTGTGACAATAGATAGATTGTGTAGCATGTCCTCAGATTAAACTGTTACAGATAACACTGCGCCAGTGGGGCGCCTGGAGGGTAGAGGAGTGCCAGAAGGAAGAAGATGTCCACACCCAGCTACTGAATATTCATGATTTATGTTTAAATGTGGCGTTCAGGGTCAGGCACTCAGATCAAAACAGGACCGCCCCTGAGATCTCCGTGCACGTACTAGGGACAGCATCACGCCTGACTTGTATTAGATTGGATGTATAGGGAACAATAAAACTCGAGTGATTCTACTCTCTGGTCTCCAGTTGTTCTTCTGATCGGATAAAAGGAACATGCTTACAAGTATTAAAGTTTATTTCTATATGAGTGACAAGGCACATTGGCCAAACAAAGAAGAAAATATACCCCTGCACTACATTAACAATATTTGTACCTTTTTAAATACAAATATTCTATATTCATAGGTTTCAGATTCCTGTTATATTTTGCCAATTTGGGAACAGTTTACCATTCAAAAGATATATTTTGTTTTAAATGACAAATTGCTATGGCTACAGTGGCAACTTTTCATAATTTTGAAACCCATGGATATTGATGGTGTAATTCAATAGTGTTTCACCTGTTCTGACCGATCCTGTGGCAGCGAGCGGCCGCCTGGAGGTCGTTCTGGGGGTTAAAATCTGTGTCCATGAAAATCACAGTGTCTGCTGCAGTCAGGTTCATGCCCACACCACCTAAAATAAACACAACCCAATATAAAACAAGAATGTAGAAGCAAACATGAGGGAAAGGAAGTGAATTTGGTTACACATGCAGCACAGTCTTTATCTCTCATCTCTCTTTTTCTTCAAGACTTTTTGCCGTTTAGACAGGAAACAGGTCTGCTCACACTAGTTTCTAATAAAGTCTGTAATATTCTTTATTGTGGAAGGCATAACAAGGATCAATACACCTGTGTAGCTCAAGGCAGTATTGGATTCAATATGCTGGTAAATTTAGACTCACATAACATCACCTCATTCTGAAGTGCCCACAGACAGAGGGCAAGTCAGATTTCTAACTCTTTCTCTAACTTGGCCTAACCACACAAAACAAAAAAATACTATTTCAGCATACATTACTCACTATTATTGTTTAAACAGCGGTGTCATTATTTAATCAGGTACAATAAAGTGATACAATTTTAAATATGTAAATTTTGGGTTTGGATGTTCAGTTCAAAAGCAGTAATTTGCCCATGGAGTTTAAATGGTGCCTCAACCCTGTAATTATGACATCAAATTCTAAAATGTAAATGTAAAAACACAACCAATTCTTTTGTCACTGACCTTCTGCCCTTCTGGCATAATGCAGTTCTGGAGCTAAGTGAATGCTCTTGTTTGTTTGATATATGCTTGCACATATGCCTCCCCGAACCGCCACCTTAACGTGGTGGAGGGGTTTGAGCACCCGAATGATCCTGGGAGCTATGTTGTCGGGGGCTTCATGCCCCTGGTAGGGTCACCCATGGCAAACAGGTCCTGGGAGACGGGTCTGACTAAGAGCGGTTCAGAAGCCTCACATGAACAGACAAAGAACAAGGCCAGTTACGTCGCCCGGACTGGCGTTACCGGGGCCCCACCCTGGAGCCAGGCCTGGGGTGGGTGCTCGCCAGCGAGCGCCTGGTGGCCGGGCCTTTCCCCACGGGGCCCGGTCGGGCCCAGCCCGAAGGAACGACGTGGGGCCGTCCTCCCGTGGACCCACCACCTGCGGGAGGAGCCATGCGGGGCGGGTGCAAAGAGATCCGGGCGGCAGTCGAAGGCGGGGACCTCGACGACCGGATCTCCGGACATGGACACTAGCTCTGGGGACGTAGAACGTCACCTCGCTGGGGGGGAAGGAGCCTGAGCTTGTGCGGGAGGTTGAGCGTTACCGGCTAGATATAGTCGGCCTCACCTCCATGCACAGCTCGGGCTCTGGAACCCAACTTCTTGGGAGGGGTTGGACTCTCCATTTCTCTGGCGTTGCCCGCGGGGAGCGGCGGCGAGCTGGTGTGGGCTTGCTCATTGCCCCACAGCTCAGCCGCTGCGTGTGGGGGTTCCCTGCGCCTTCGGGTCGGGGACAGGTCTCTCACTGTTGTGTCGGCCTACGGGCCAAACAGCAGTGCAGAGTACCCGGCCTTCTTGGAGTCCCTGGGAGGGGTACTAGACAGTGCACCAACCGGGGACTCCGTTGTTCTCCTGGGGGACTTCAACGCCCATGTGGGTAACGACAGTGACACTTGGAGGGGCGTGATTGGGAGGAACGGCCTCCCCGATCTGAACCCGAGCGGTGTTTTGTTATTGGACTTCTGTGCTAGTCACAGCTTGTCCATAACAAACACCATGTTCGAGCACAAGGGTGTCCATCGGTGCACATGGCACCAGGACACTCTAGGTCGGAGGTCGATGATCGACTTTGTTGTCGTGTCATCTGACCTCCGACCGCGTGTCTTGGACACTCGGGTGAAGAGAGGGGCTGAGCTATCAACTGATCACCACCTGGTGGTGAGTTGGATCCGCTGGCGGAGGAGGAAGCCGGACAGACCTGGCAGACCCAAGCGCATTGTGAGGGTCTGCTGGGAACGTCTGGCGGAGCCCTCTGTCAGGGGGGTCTTCAACTCCCACCTCCGGGAAAGCTTCTCCCTGATTCCGGGGGAGGTTGGAGACATGGACTCCGAGTGGGCCATGTTCTCCACCTCTATTGTCGATGCGGCTGCTCGTAGCTGTGGTCGTAAGGTCTGTGGTGCTTGTCGCGGCGGCAATCCCCGAACCCGGTGGTGGACACCGGAAGTAAGGGATGCCGTCAAGCTGAAGAAGGAGTCCTATCGAGCCTTGTTGGCTCGTGGGACTCCTGAGGCAGCTGATGAGTACCGGCGGGCCAAGCGTGCCGCGGCTCGGGCAGTCACAGAGGCAAAAACTCGGGGTTGGGAGGAGTTCGGAGAGGCCATGGAGAAGGACTATCGGACGGCCTCAAAGAGATTCTGGCAAACCGTCCAACGCCTCAGGAGGGGGAAGCAGTGCTTCACCAACACTGTATACAGTGCGGGTGGAGAGCTGCTGACCTCGACTGGGGATGTTGTCGGGCGGTGGAAGGAATACTTTGAGGATCTCCTCAATCCCACTGTCACGTCTTCCGAGGAGGAAGCAGAAACTGGGGACCCAGATGCGGACTCGTCCATCACCCTGGCTGAAGTCACTGAGGTGGTTGGCAAGCTCCTCGGTGGCAAGGCTCCGGGGGTGGACGAGATCCGTCCTGAGTACCTCAAGTCTCTGGATGTTGTGGGGCTGTCTTGGCTGACACGTCTCTGCAACATCGCGTGGCGGTCGGGGACAGTACCTGTGGAATGGCAGACCGGGGTGGTGGTCCCTCTGTATAAGAAGGGGGACCGGAGGGTGTGTTCCAATTACAGGGGAATCACACTCCTCAGCCTTCCCGGTAAGGTCTATTCCAGGGTACTGGAGAGGAGAATCCGACCGATAGTCGAACCTCGGATTCAGGAGGAGCAGTGTGGTTTTCGTCCTGGTCGTGGAACACTGGACCAGCTCTATACTCTTCATCGGGTCCTCGAGGGCTCATGGGAGTATGCCCAACCAGTCCACATGTGTTTTGTGGATCTGGAGAAGGCATTCAACCGTGTCCCTCGTGGTGCCCTTTGGGGGTGCTTTGGGAGTATGGGGTCCGGGGCTCTTTGCTAAGGGCTGTCCGGTCCCTGTATGACCGGAGCAGGAGCTGTGTTCGCATTGCCGGCAGTAAGTCAGACCTGTTCCCGGTGCATGTTGGACTCCACCAGGGCTGCCCTTTGTCACCGGTTCTGTTCATTATATTTATGGACAGAATTTCTAGGCGCAGCCAGGGGCCGGAGGGGGCCTGGTTTGGGAACCACAGGATTTCATCTCTGCTGTTTGTGGATGATGTTGTCCTGATGGCTTCTTCGAGCCAGGACCTGCAGCAGGCACTGGGGCGGTTTGCAGCCGAGTGTGAAGTGGCTGGGATGAGAATCAGCTCCTCCAAATCCGAGGCCATGGTTCTCAACCGGAAAAAGGTGGTTTGCTCTCTCCGGGTGGGTGGTGAGTCTCTGCCCCAAGTGGAGGAGTTCAAGTATCTCGGGGTCTTGTTCACAAGTGAGGGAAGGATGGAGCGGGAGATTGACAGGCAGATCGGTGCAGCGTCTGCAGTGATGCGGTCGCTGTATCGGTCCGTTGTGGTAAAGAAGGAGCTGCGCCGGAAGGCGAAGCTCTCTATTTACCGGTCAATCTACGTTCCTACCCTCACCTATGGTCATGAGCTCTGGGTAATGACCGAAAGGACAAGGTCGCGGATACAAGCGGCTGAAATGGGCTTCCTCCGCAGAGTGGCCGGGCGCACCCTTAGGGATAGGGTGAGGAGCTCGGTCACACGGGAGGAGCTTGGAGTAGAGCCGCTGCTCCTACACGTTGAGAGGAACCAGTTGAGGTGGCTCGGGCATCTGCTCAGGATGCCTCCTGGACGCCTCCCTAGGGAGGTGTTCTGGGCATGTCCCACCGGGAGGAGGCCCCGGGGAAGACCCAGGACACGCTGGAGGGACTATGTCTCTCGGCTGGCCTGGGAACGCCTTGGGGTCCCACCGGAGGAGCTGGAGGACGTGTCCGGGATGAGGGAAGTCTGGGAGTCCCTGCTTAGACTGCTGTCCCCGCGACCCGGCTCCGGATAAGCGGAAGAAAATGGATGGATGGATGGATGCTTGCACACCTGTCGCAAATTAACTTCTTTGGGAATAATAACAAAATATATTCAAACCATCTGATACATTTTCACACCAATTACCTGCTTTAGTGCTCAACAGAAAAACAAAGATATCGTTGGTACTGAAGTTTTTCACAGCTAAGTTTCGTTCCTCTCCTCGAACTGACCCGTCCAGTCGCTCATAGCTATAACCTGAAAATACAAATTAATTGCAAGCCGTTGATCACATATTACAGTTAAAAATTTAATTAATTGTAATAAATAATAATAAAGTATAAATTATAGCACTGCTGGCTCTCATTGTCACCTCTGTACTCCATGTAGTCCTGAAGTATGTCCAAAGTCCTTGTCATCTGAGAAAACAGTAGGACTCTATGGCCCCTAAAAAACAAAAAGTTCATCAGAATTGTTTTTATTGTTTTTAAAATTTGTAAAAAAAAATTTCAGTACAGCATCTCAAAGTAGAGTGGCACAATTACATGCAATACAATGTTCAGTTCTTTTATGAAAAGGAAAAAAATTATTAAATGTTTAAAATGTGCATTGTGTACAGATTTCTGGTTTGAAACCGTACATTGCAAATTACAAATTTGTTTTTCACAATTTCAAAAAAACACAATATTCCACTATTTTTTCAATATTTATTTTCACAATAAAGTCATGTAGATAACCCAACTGTCCAACAGAGGGAGATAAGCCATCAGTAAATAACCCAACCCTTTGTGGAGGTAGATCAACATGCTGTCCAAGATGCAGAACTTCCCACTGGCTTCAACCAGATGCTCCCCCATCACAAACGGCTCTGGCTCCACACCTAGCATACACATTATTGGTTGGTGGTTATTTTTACTTTGTAAAGTTAATGCTTTGTTCTTGTCAATACAACTCACCATCAAACAGATACGGGTGGATCACACACTTCCTCAGTTGCATCAGGATGTTCAACTTGCCTTGTTCATTCCCAAAAGCGTCTAGAAAATATAACACAGACTAACATAACAGCTGTTGATTTGCTATACACTAAGGAGACATAGTTATAGTTATAGTTATAGTTTCTCTCTCTCTCTCTCTCTCTCTCTCTCTCTCTATATATATATATATATATATATATATATATATATCTATCGTAAATTTCGGACTACAGAGCGCACCTCAATATAAGCCGCACCAGCTAAATTTGAAAAGAAAATCTATTTTGTACATATATAAGCCGCTCCTGAATATAAGCCGCAGGTTTTCATATTGTAACATGAGATATTTACACAGAAAGACGGTGCACCGACACCTGCCTGAAAATTGGCACCAACACGACATCAACACGGGATGAATACACCTGCAGGTTTAGAAAATAAAGCTGCACCAACACGGAAAATCTGCTTTTATTTCCTCTGAAAACTTTTGTCGTCTTTTTACATTGACCAAGTTGGATTCATTGATGCTGAGCTCACGTGCAGTGGCTCTATTTCAGGGGTGCGCCTCTTTCAGACTTATACTGCGGCTCTGCGTGGCTTGGGAAAATAAATTTTAAGTATTTAATTGAAGTGTATTTTATTTGTGTTAGCTCTTTTTTATTGTAGTTTAAATTGGAAGATTATTATGATCTTAAAATAAAATCATATTTTCTTATTTTTCGTTGCTCAAAATAACCGTCACACTCACGGAACAATGTTCAAAACAAACACCGCTCACGTCTCACAGACACAGACACAGCTCACAGTCCTGCGTAAAGAGCCCTGATTTTCAGACGCTGTGCGCACAGGGGTCAGGAGCAACTTTCGCTCGTCCCTAATGACACACTAATAAGCTCGTCCGTAGATGTATCATGAAAATCCTGCTGGAAATCGCCACAGAAATCTATTTGATGTAGTAGCAAGTATATTATCTGCTCTTGTCTCCGCGATGACGTATCACGTATAACACATCAGACATGTCCCCTAAAAGTAGAGCCACAAGCGAGTGAAAATGAGCCAAAACAAAAGTCTTTGTGGAGTTTTTTAACAAAGGGGGAAAGGACAACTGAGGAGCCAGGAGAGGAGACTACGACCTCCAAGAAAAAGAAAGATAAATTTAACAGAAAATGCCTACTTAAAATCTGGGTTTGTCGCTACAGGTGACTCTCACGCACAGTCCGCTCTGAGTAATAAAGCGTAAAAAAGCAAATGAGGCAATGAAACCTTCAAAACTGCTTTGGCACATGGAGACACCTGGGACCTGGCACCTGGGATTAAACGATACGCCTTTGGATTTTTTTTTTTTTTTTAAAGAAACTGCGGAGCAGAGTAGACATAATCACATACTCACACTGATGCAGCGGTTTGGTGAGTTGTATTTTTTTATGCACTTAAGTTATTTTTGCCATATTTATCTGGCACGTGTAGAAGGCTTGTCCGTGAAAATAAAACCTACATTATTCCGTTACATTATTATTATTATACACAGTGTTATCTTCATTTTAGATGTCAAAAAGTATTTGCGGCTCTCAGTGTTTTATTTTACGTGGAAAGTGGGTCCAAATGGCTCTTTGCGTGTTACAGGTTGCCGACCCCTGCTCTGTTTCCTTCTTTATCTTAAAAACTGCATCATATCTATTTCATGATGCGCAAAATGATCGTTCAAAATCAAAACTAGTGAATTCTTCAGAGCAGAATCTTTCCCCACGTCTGTCTCACTTTTACGTTTACAGCTAGAGAGCGCCCCCCAGGGGCCGTTATCCAGTAAAATTCTATAAATAAGCCGCACCGCTGTATAGGCCGCAGGGTTCAAAGCGTGGAAAAAAAAAAAAGTCGCGGCTTATAGTCCGAAATTTACGGTGTAATATGTAATATATATGTTATATATATATATATATATATATATATATATATATATACATATACACACACACAAGAGAACATTTTCCTTAGTGTCTCACCCGGGTCCTTTGTGAGAATGGCTTTGTAGTACTTCTTCTGCAGCGCTGTCATTCCATGGTACATTACCAGCTCTGTCTTCTTCGGCAAATCCAGGGCCACTTCAGACTTCACACGACGCAAAAGAAAAGGCTCCAAGACACTCTGGAGCTCAGCAGCTTTAAACACAAGAAATACATTTACTCTGTTCAAGCCCATTGACAGAAATTTCAGGGCCTGGGACAAGAAGCCTCACATGGGCCCCCCCTCTAATATAAATTAATAGGACCTGGAACAACAGACCCTGTTTACTCCCCAACTCTGTTTACCAGTTTAGTTAACGTGGGCAAAATATTAGCCCATTAACTAACGACCCTTTAAAGGTTGTAAACAGAATAAATTTTAAATTTTGTAATGAAAACAATAAGCAAGATTTGAGTGGAGCATAATGCAATATCATGGGAGCAATTGGGAATGCCTCATAATCAGAAAAAGTGAAAATTAAAGATGGTCTTGGGAACCTCCACATGTCATGTAAGAACCGTTGGTGCCTAGATAGAAAACATTGACCAATGTATTTAATATTATTTGTTTATTTAATAGAATATTAGTCTACACACTTAAAATTTTTGATCAAGGCAAAAATCAGAAAAATATTTTTACACCAATTTACTACATCCTTCACCACAAATGCTATATTTTTATCTATACTTTTTCCATATTATTCCCATTCATTGCAATAGAGAAGCAAAACAGCTGAGGTAAAAATTCTAATAATGTTGTGAGGTTTGCACATTGTTACATTTCTATACTTTAAAATGGAAAATTTAAAGTTTTTCAGAGTTAGGGTCATGAAAAGGTTTTATTTAGAGTGATGGACAAACGAACTCTTTAGGGTATCATGAGTCTCTTATAGTGTTAATGATCTGTAATAATGAGAACAGAAATCTTACCCAGCTCTGATTGTTTTTGCACGTTGCAGTAGCAGGTGAGGAAGCTGTCAGTGTCGTCTGCTGTGAAGACACTGGGCTGAATGAAGCTCAACAGGGAGTACAGCTCATGCAGGTTGTTTTGGATTGGCGTCCCAGTCAACAACATCCTGAACCCCAACGAGAACTGATACAAAAAGACAGAGAACAAATATATAGAAGTCTTGCCTGCATCAGTTAATTAGTCGGCAACTAGAACAATAAAAATGTTTAATTTTCATAAAAGAACACCAAAACCAGCTTAATCACTTTCATCATGATGTTTTCCACTAAGCACTAGTCACTGGTGATTTTTATGTTAGCTTAAAAGTTAATTTTAAATCTTTAACATAAATATACCATTAAAAATAATAACAATACTTATGAAGCATATTACTGTACATAAATATACAGATACCAAGATGAAAATGCCCATAGATGTAAAAAGACCAATTCACAACAAAATACACACCTCTATCAGAGTCTGATACAGAAGCGAGTTTTGATTCTTCAGTCGATGAGCTTCATCTACAACCAGTGCTTCCCATTTCCACCTAACACAAGAAAAAGTGTTACTTCATATTTACAACAGTCAAATAAAATACAATTACACACATATTAACTTACTTTTTGAAAAATGAAGCATCTCTGAGACACATCTAGAGAAGGAAAATGTGTTAGATAAAGGTGTAGTCATGTATTTGAGCATGTTAACTCACCTCATATGTTGTAAGCAGGACAGAAAAATGTTTGGTGTTGGCTTCCTGCTGAATTTCAGCACGTCTCTCTTTGTCTCCTTGGTAACACAGAATTTTTAAAGATGGGGCAAAACTGTGAAATAAAAATGAATTCACTAAAGACCAAATAAAGTAAGTCAAGTAATATCACAGAGTCTGCTTGTCGTTGGGGTTACTGTGAGACATGTAGTATTATTAGAAAAAAGATTGTGCACATTTTAGTGCTGGGTAATGTGGAAAAAAAATCTATCAAATCAAAATCAATTTAATCATTCTTTGTTCTTCATATTGGTCACAATTCACAATTTTTGTAATCTAGGTGTCAGAGAAATTCAATTCCTGTGCTGTATCAAGGGCACTTATTGCCAGCTCGTTCCCTGGTATCTTGGCCTACGTCATCAGAGATATAATACTCTTGAAAATGGAAGCATAGCCAGACTGGACTGGACACTATCACTATGTCTTGAGGTTTTTATGTCTCCGGGTGCTGAGTCTCGTAATGATGGTAAATAAATTTCTCCTAAGTTAGAACTCCAGCGTCATGCCTTTTCTCTTCAACTACCGCAATTTATTCTACAATGCTAGGGAATATCGTTTTAATGTTAAGGTGGAGGGCAGGTCAAAGCCATTTGCAATTTAATGTCAATGCTTTGAGGTGAAATTCATTTTCATCATAAGAAAAAGACTTTCCTGTTAAAGATGTGATTGCAGTCAGCTGAATGAATTAACTTCAACATATGTGGTTAATAGCAAGTGTGTCTACCCAATCTCTTACAAAATTATGAAGATGACTTTATGTCAGGATATCTCTTTCAAAGACAATGAATTGCCTATATAGTCCAGATAAAAACATTTCCTTCACTAAATTAATAACAAATCTGTTACCTTTCCATCTCTTTTCTCCAGTTTTCCATGACAGACAGTGGGCTCACAACTAAAAATGGACCCTTCTTTCCACATTCTCCTGTGATGTATAAGAGCAAAGAAATGGTCTGTAAGAGAGAGCAAATATCAAATTATTTCAATGATGTAATGCAATGCAATAGCATTTTATTTTTTAGAAATCACTTTTACCTGGCATGTTTTGCCCAGTCCCATTTCATCTCCTAAGATGCATCCTTCCTGGTTTTCAAGGCACTGTGTGAGCCAGTGGACACCATCCAGCTGGTAGTTTCTCAACTGTATTCCTGTCAAGAGTAATAAATAAATAAATAAATAAATATTATATATATATATATATATATATATATGTGTGTGTGTGGGGTTGGGGGTGTGTGTGCGTGTGTGTGTATGTATGTATATGTATAATTTTTGTACTTTCCAAGTATGCTGTACAATGTATATATTTATTTAAATATATGTGTATGTATAATAGACTACAATTTAAAAATATATAAAAAAAATCTCCACTAAGTCACTGACATTTATAGTTTTACATAGAAAAGAGCGATATATAAAGCATAGAACTGCTGTGATATATAAAGCACAGAACTGCTGTGATATATCAAGCATAGAACTGCTGTGATATATAAAGCATAGGACTGCTGTATGCTTCTATATGCGAGACTATTTGTGTTGTTAAATACTTCAGAACAAGCCTCTATTCATTTCTATGGAGAAGTATCCCACCTCTTAAACCCCATTTCTGGAGATCACTCTGAGTCAAAGACCTCTTCTTTTTGTCGGGAATACGCTTCTTTATCGTCAACAGAAAGTCTGTCATGTTCACAGCCTAATAGCGGATCAAAATTAAACTTATTTGTTCAGAGACATGTTCGGACAGATGCAGTTGACTGTTGCACTAAACACGCGCTACTTCCTGGAAAAGTCACGTGACACCCTATGACCGGTCGCGCGCTTTTTAACCCCTGAGGTACATGATGAGAAAGAATAAACCTTTTATGTATTTAAATCAGATTAAAGGTGCTGTATGTGATTATGGACCATGATTCAATAACATATTTTAGACTGAACTGATGGCGATGTCAGATAGTATTCTGCCTGGATCTCATCCACCTCTGCATCTGATTAATCAAAGATGACCCTGGCCAGTAGTTGCTTCTGTGGTTATTACTCAACTAACCTTTTGAATGCGTAAGTGATATCCTTTAGTCTAATTTTCTTCTCAAATAGCTGTATTACGTTAGATCAAATAAAAGTCAGATGCAGGACCTTTGGTGAATAAATAAGATATCTGTATTTTGCACCAAACGCCAAAACAACGCAATACTCATTATTCCTTCAAAACCAATACTCTTAACAGAGTTATAAGTTACTTCGATGTAAGTTTTAATGAAAATGACACACTCCATTAGTCCTGATTAATACTGATGTAATCCAATAGAAACAATATAGCCTAATATTGTATAAGTATTTCCTTTAGCCCCGGGGAAGACCCAGGACATGCTGGAGGGACTATGTCTCTCGGCTGGCCTGGGAATGCCTTGGGATCCCAGGAGCTGGAGGACGTGTCTGGGGTGAGGGAAGTTTGGGAGTCCCTGCTTAGACTGCTGCCCCCGTGACCCGGCTCTGGATAAGCGGAAGAAAATGGATGAATGGATGGATGTATAAGTATTTCTCAACAAGAAATAATCAGTAAAATGGCACATGAATCTGTGTATCGCTCACATAGCATACACAATGTCTGAAATTCACACACACAAAAAATCACTCCACTCCAATCCACTAGTCAGATATTCTATGAGCTAATTTTCCTGAAGTCATATAGTAGTAATAATAATAATAATAATAATAATAATAATAACAACCTTAATATAACCAAAAAGATATAAAAGTAATACCATAGTAGCAATGCCACCAGTTAGGAATCTAAAGCTTCCATATATTCCCGGGGTCTTTTCACAGGTCAGAAAAAAGCTAAATAGATCCCATACAACATTTTACAAAATGAAAGGGTCAACAGAAGGAACATAATCTCAATCAAACCCTCAACGTGAAAATTATGACAATTTAGGACTTATGAAAATAATAGTGTTTCATTCAGGATCCTGCGACACTGTAGTGCAGGGGTGTCAGACTCATTTTCACTGAGGGCAACATCAGCAAAATGGTTACTCTCAAAGGGCCAGATGGAAAATAAATGTAACAATTTTTTTATCTTGTTAATTAACCGTTTCTGTATTTATTACTTATTCAAGTTAGAAATATTGCATATGGATTTGCACGGATATGAAAAAATGCCTGTGTAACTGTGTATCTCCTGATAAACTGATATTTTAAGACAGTCATACCTTTTAATTTACCTTGTCACGGGCCACATAAAATGACTTGGCGGGCCACATTTGGCCCACGGGCCTTGAGTTTGACACATGTGCTGTAGTGTTTGAAATGATCACTGTTTTAAAATAGTTTTACCCAGTAATTAGCCAGATTTGCCGCATACTTAGAAAGTACAAAAATTTAGTGAATAGGTATGTGAAAGAAAGAGTAAGTGAAAAGTATCTCCCTAGGGAACATAGGACAAGCAGTACCTGTAGAAATATGTATATGATACAGTGATGATTTATATTACAGGATAAATGATTGAGGAAGACATACCAGAACACTGATCAGATATGCAGAATGCAACACTGCAGTTTTAAAACTATAGATGAACAATAGGTTCTACTGCTGAAATAGGCATATTACAAACTTAAAATGTGTTGTAATCTTTGAAATTTTGATGAAAAAAAATAAATCATATACTAGGGCAAAATGCATCAAATGGTTTAACATTTGATGCATTTTATATATATATATATATATATATATATATATATATATATATATATATATATATATATATATATATATTAGTATTGAAAGGTGCACCAAGTTATTAGTGGAGGTGGTCCTTCACCTGCCAGTCTCCTTGGAGATGTTAATTGTGTTGCCTAGAATGTTCCACAGTATGGCAATAAACTCCATGGAGACACCACAACCAGGGAGCTGAACCTGGAACCTTCTTGGTAAAGCAAAATCTCCTCCATGGAGAAAGTGTCAGGCCCTCCACCATAAGTTACATAGTATATATCGAGAATAAAGTCGTATTTTTATGAGAATATAGGCTGCTGTGCGTGAATGGGTGACCAGTGAAGAATTTGGAGTATTTTGTTCAGATAGCAATTTCTTCCAAATCTGTCTGGTTCCTCCGACTTAACTAACTCAAATGCTGGCAGTGTCCCTTCAAAGTACTTATACTGATGATAGTGTGGTGATGGTGGGCTAAAAGACACAGTATTTCACCGTGAAGGGTGGAAAGCTTACATTATGGTCTTCTTTATAACATGACCCCACCATTGTCCATCTCTCTTGAAGGTGAAAAGGCTGTTTTTCCATGATTGGACTCACTTCTCTAGCTGTATCAAGGTAACTCAAACCTGTTAGATATCCATCTAGTTTTGCAGCTTCCAGTTCACACAGTAGATCTGTGAGGTTGCAAAGCTTATAAGGCTCTTTGCTTGAAAGCTTTGGAAAGTTTTGTAATCTTGTAAACAGAGTGTTCTCTGTTGTTTCTGGTGAGCCATAACATTCTTCTAGTCTCGTCCAGATCATGTTCAGACCAGCATCAGAATTTGATGTTGACTGCCGTTAATCTTTCTGCATGTTCAGAAGACTCAGGGCCGAGCCACTTGATGAGGAGGTTAATTTCTTCGCTAGCTGTAGGACCCAGGTCTCTGATGGTGCTCTGGAAAGTGGCCAGCCAGCTCAGGTAACTCTCTGGCTTGTCATCGGATTTAGTTAGCCCTCCAGTTACTAGTTGACTTTTGGCAAGGAACCTGGCAAGGTCACTGGTAGTGTTATCTGCACTGTTTGGGCCTGAAAATTGCTTTGGTTGTTGAACTATGTCTCTTAGTGGTGGTGGATTTTTATTTGGAATGGAAAGGCGTGTAAACAGTTGGTTGCAATTCTTGAAATGTACAGTTATGTTAAAAGGTCTCTATATTTTGAGAAAGCTCATTGTTGTGACTGTGCTGCAATGCATAGCATCAATTCCATATTCATCTTGGGCTTCTTTTGCTGTCATCCTCAATCCGTAGATTGCCACTGCAGGGTAGGGGCTGTTACCAAAGATATGCACCCTTATGCGATAGTCCACAACATCCTTGGTTGGGTCATTGTCTTCGTATCACAAGAATCGAACTCAATTCTTGCTGTGCAAAATAGGGCGTGGAGACTTGTACAACATACATTTTAAAGTCTGGGTTTATCACGTTGCAAACTAAAGTTATAGGCATTTTCATCTTTTATTGATGCATTTGCATTTTCAGGTGCTGAACAGCTAATTTTCACTAACTTCACAGTACTCTGATATAAGTGATCAGAACAGTACTTTCATACATTATGGGTGCTTGTCAAGTAAAAATGAGTAAAATCCAGCAGCAAACTCACTCATAACTAAGTTGGTGTGTGCAGGGCACTCATATGACTTTAGGTGGAATTCAATGCAATTTCCCATAGGCACCCTGAACTTGAAAAGTGAAACTGTGAAAAATCCACAAAAGATATCAACTCACTTCTTGCTGTGCAAAATAGGGCGTGGGGACTTGTACAACATACATTTTAAAGTTTGGGTTTATCACTTTGCAAACTAAAGTTATAGGCATTTTCATCTTTTATTGATGCATTTGCATTTTCAGGCGCTGAAGAGCAACTTTTCACCAACTTCACAGTACTCTGATATAAGTGATCAGAACAGAGCTTTCATACATTGTGGGTGCTTCTCAAGTAAAAATAAGTATAATCCAGCAGCAACCTCACTCATAACTAAGTTGGTGTGTGCAGGGCACTCGTATGACTTTAGGCGGAATTCAATGCAATTTCCCATATGCACCCTGAACTTGAAAAGTGAAATTGTGAAAAATCCACAATACATATCAACTTAATTCTTGCTGCGCAAAGTAGGGCGTGGGGTTTAGCGTTAGGGTTAGCGTTAGGGTTAGGGTTGGGGTTAGGGTTAGGGTTGGGGTTGGGGTTAGGGTTAGGGTTTGTGCAGGGCACTCAAATGACTTTAGGCGGAATTCAATGCAATTTCCCATAGGCACCTGTAAGGTATTTTTTTTAACAATGCAATGCTACCCTCAGATGCCTGTAGCCCTACTCACCAAAGACCCCCACCCTGAGAGGGTCGTAAAGCTCTACAGCACTGGGGCCAAGAAGATAACACCTAGGACCAGGGCCACTTCTTATCTGTGGCCCTGTTCACCAAGGTCTGAGTGCCCCCATCCTGTGAGGGTCATAAAACAATAAGATTGAGTGACTTAAAAACGCACATTCAGGGATTTTGCCAAAAAGGTTTTTAATGTGTAATCACATGCTGCCGAGAGAAAGACCCGCCTCACACACTGGGAGGCCTATAAAAGCTGGAAACACAAACATCTCAGGACTCTCTTCCTATCCTTTCCTGAGAGTCCGGTGCTCCATTGTTAACTTTACCTGTGATGAACTCATTAAACCCTTCTGACTTATATTTCAGTCTCTTTCTCCTCTTTGACGCTTGCATCAGAAACGAACATTTCTATCAATTTGGTGACCCCGACGTGATTGGTGTCAAGTGATCTGGAGGACCTTTGGGCATATCGAGGTGAAGTCTGATGACGGTGACAACCAGGGGCCCCAAAATAAGGTAAGCAGAAAACCTTTTTAATAAAATTTCTGCATAGGTTAGTTTATTCTTTATTAGGGTTGTCACTGTCACATGAATCTGTAATTCTTTGTCTTGCAAATTTAGAATATAATTGGGTGGGCTATCTAGTCCAGTTTGTTCTTTCACATGTAAAGTTACATGAAGCACATTTACTAACACATAGGGACAGATCAATGAGCCGGTATTAGAAATCCTGGTCCGGGACCAGGTGGCGCTAGGCCCGGTTGAGAGACTGCCAGCAGACTAGGTTCTACTGGAAAGCCAGGGCTGGACCCTGAGGGCAACTAGTTAAATTCTTAATCAAATTACCTCTTGGAATAGAATCTGACGAGAGTCTATTGAACGTAGTCACTGCTAAGAAACGCACGAGCCCTTGTAACCAAGACGGCTGGGACCGTGTTAGGGGGAAAATCCTGGTCCGGGACCAGGTGGCATTAGGCCCGGTCGTCTGACAATAGACTAGGTTCTATTGTTGGCCAGAGTTGGACTCTGAGGGTGTTGAGCGCCCTATGACCAAGACACGGTTGGACCGTGTAAGTGGGGTGTGGAGCCCTGGGTCCGGGACCCACTCAGCTGAGCACGATTGAATAAACCGGTAGGGACAGAACTTCTTCTTCTTCTTTTTGGGTCACTGTGGGTGGCTTGGGTCTCTGACTCCTCATTTCTAGCCTTTATCACATGGAGTAGAGACTGCGTAGGCTGCATTTGGGGGTGGAGAAAATAAAGGCAAACAGCCCGGGGTGTAGGAGTGTCGGGTCTTTAAAACTAAAATCACATATCCTGCTAGAACCCCCACCCCGCACAGACGCTACGGCCTCTGCGTAGAAGCCTGGGTGTGATACGGGTTGGTCTAAAGGGATCTCTGTGGTGAAAGGTTTGGATCCATACATTAGGCTTATGTAAACAGGTTTTATTAACATTTTCATTCCCAATAGACCAAATTACAGGTGTGTAAAACAGACTTGGTGACAAACAGACTGACTGACTGTGGTGGAAAAGCAGTTGCGGGTTTACTCAATTAGGATTTTGACTATTTGCTCTCAAATAAATTCTAAGTGAATAGTTCCTTTAGGGTGAGTCTTATCTCTCCTGCTTATCATACTCCCTTACTCAGCTATACACCCCCTCCTTTCTTCAACCCTACCCCCACTATCTTCCATCATTCCATTTTCCCTCTCACCTGAAGGTCAAATTGAGAACCTTTTCCACCACTAGACAATGGACGATACAGGGACGAAGTTTACTCCTGCTACGACGAAAGAAGCGTGTACTAATGCCTTAGATATACTTTTGTTTGGGACAGAGGATAGGAAAAAGAAGAAAGAAACAGAAAAGTTTGAGATATGGGTAAAAGACTTGCAAATGAGAGGTTTGATAGGACAGGACACATCTCCAAATCCTAGAAAAGAACAATTGCTGAATATTCAAACGGTTGTCCATGCTGCTTGTGATTTCACTGAAGCTGAATGGGAGCGAAATGGCAAAAAATGTATAGGGGAGTTTAAAAACAGAGTGGATATAGCCAGAAAAAATAAAGCTCTTTGCAATGCATACCTCCCCCACTTAATGAGGGGGGCAGGTTTTAACATAACATACACCACAGTGACGCCACAAATACAATTGGTGCAATCTAAAACTGAAAGGGAAACAACCTTAGATAAGAAGGGGGAAGATGCATTTCTCCCTCCTCCTTATACTGACCTTTCACCTTATAGCGAGGCCCATAAATTACTAACTCAAGCTACTAATTCACAAACTTGGGCTGTTACACCCCCACTGATAACTAATGACTCTAACACCACGACACTACAATGTCCATTGGTATTAGTTAAAGCAGGATTAGTAGACATAGTAGAAGAACCTACCACAATTGAAGCTATTGAAGTAGTAAATGATGCTTGCTGATAATGCGGAAGCAATCGGTGATGACAGTGCAGGAGGAGCAACATCTATGACAGGGCAACTGATTGACCCAGATGATGTTAAAACACTGAAATTTGTTAATGTGAAGGGCATTAACACTAAAGGCTCAAGAACTCCTACACCTACTGAATCAATAAGAAAAACAATACAATTTGGAAGTGATGGTAAGCATTCTCAAAGTTCTACACTAGAAAAGGTGTCTAGTAAAATAAAAAACAAAAATAGATAAACCATTGTATGAGACTTCATTTACAACTGATATTAAACCTAAATCTACAAGGCCAAAAGGTTTATATATTAGTGATCTACCAAACACAGGTTATGATAGAGTTCCAACTGACCTTTTGACCCCTCCTACATGGGTCAGGCATGAGAGATCACCATACTCTCAGAATCCTGCACTCTCTGAACAGTTTACGCATCAGAAGTATGCATATAAAAAGAAAGAGCAGTATGTTTAAACTCATCTGACAGTAATGACTTATTTGAGCATTCACATAAACTTTAGAAGAATTGTTTAATTAGATCATGCTGAAATTTAAGTAAACAATTCAAACCATGTCTTTATAATTATTGAAAATTTCACACTTTAACTTTAAGATATTATAAATATAGATACAGATTTCTTATGCAAACTGGAACTTGGAATAGACTTTGAATAGATTTTAGTTTTGACTGAAGTGGATTTGAGATGGGTCTTTGGGCTGTTGTGTCTGGGTGGGCGTGGTCTGAGTGCAGTGGCTCTGGGTGCATCTCTCCAGCTCTGAACTGGAAGGTCACATGACCTGGACTGGCTCTGCTCTGCTGTTGTCTAAAGACTGTCTGAACATGGCTGCTGCGTCACTGAGAAACATGAACTGAACTAAAACCAAAGAAAGTCCTGCTGGCTCTGAAACTCATCTGTGGACTGGGCTCCTCCACTACTGGTCACATGACAAATGAATGAACTGAATCAAAACCTTCAAGTGCTCTGCTGCTCCTCTAAAGGCACCATAAAACTGTCTCTGCTGCTGCGTTTGGGCTGTGTTTGCCTGGGCACTCATGACTGGAGCCTGTTCTCAGATCCACATAGTCAAATATTTTGTTTTTAACCCAATTACAAAATTTAGAAGTGTATTCATTTAATTGAAACATTTTTGCTCCATTCCTGAAAATAATCATTTACCAATATAACATTATTTAGGCTATTTCTTTTCATTGTACATCAGAGCTGTTGCACTGGGGCTTCTACATAATGCATATGCAACATATTTGAAACGACATTCAGAATGGCCACAGTTAACAAAATTAGAAACAAAAGTTTGGAAACAGTATACTTTACTACTAGCCCCATTAAGAGCACTGATAACTGAGGCAGGACCAACTAACCTTACTGCTCAATTAAACTGGAATATTGAGGCAGAGGAAGCATTTGTTTCCTTAAAACAACAAATGGCACATTCATGTGACTTGGCTGTACCAGATTATACCATACCTTTTCACCTAGATGTGTATGAGAAAAATGGAGTTGGCAATGCAATACTTTATCAGAAAAAGGGGGGCGGTGTGGCAGGTCAGCATAAAGTGCTTATGTATCATAGTGCTAAATTAGACAATATAGAAAAAGGACATCCACCATGCACACAACATGTAGCAGCTATATCTATGGCCATAATTAAAACAGCACACATAGTGAAATGTCATCCTCTAATCATACATACACAACATGGAGTAGCAGCCTACTTACAATCAGTAGCTTTTACACTCTCAGAACGACGCACAGAAAAAATCAAACAAATACTAGATCAACCACATATTACATTTGAAGGCACAACCATCAATATGGCAAATGATCTAGGGACAGGGACACCGCACAACTGCGCTGACATAGCGCAACTAGACATGACTCTAGTACCAACATTGTATGCAGAACCACTGCAGAACCCACAACTAATGCTGTTTTGTGATGGATGTAGCTATAGAGATAACACAGGGAAAATTAGAACATCATATGCAGTAGTGAAAGCTACTGGACAAAAGTTTGAAATCATGGAAGCTAAAGAGATACTTATGCCAGGGGCTTCAGCACAATTAGCAGAAGTAATAGCTTTAACCAGAGCATTGCAATTAGCTAAAGATCAAACAGCAAATATATTCTGATTCTGCTTATGTAACACATGCAATACACATTGATGCCCCTCATTGGATGCGTAAGGGATTCATAACCAGCACTGGACAACCTATTAAACATCTCAAAGAAATGACTGAATTGATAGAAGCTGTTAAATTCCCATCTGAAGTAGCTGTGTTAAAATGCAAAGGCCATGCAGAGAGAACAACACTTATAGCTAGAGGGAATGAAGCAGCAGATGCAGCAGCAAAAAAGGCAGCAGGTTATAAAGGACCTCCAAGTAAAAAGTATGTGTGTGTGCAGATGGATGAAGAGAAAGATTCAGTGAAGTTGACAGAGCAGGATATTATTGACTTACAGACTCACGCAGGACCGTATGAACATAGTGTTTGGACTAATTTAAGGACGAAGAAGGACTTTGGCACTATCATGACGGACGTTTAGTTGCACCTAACTCTTTCTCAAGATGGGTTGAAGTTACCCCAGTAAGGAGAGAGACAGCTAATTCAGTCATTAAGTGGCTGACAAGAGAATTTGTTCCTAGGTATGGGTTTCCCCGTACCATCAGATCTGATAGTGGTACACACTTTTCTAACAAATATATGACAGCAGTGTGTGAATATTTTGGAATAAAACAACATTTTGGAACAGTCCTTCACCCACAATCCCAGGGCCTGGTTGAAAGAGCAAACCGCACATTGAAAAGCTATCTAGCTAAAATCATGAACTCCACCAAAATGACGTGGCTGGATGCCTTGCCATTAGCGCTGATGGCAATGCGATCCACACCACATAAACATCTCAATCTCTCTCCACATGAGATCTTAACTGGGAGGAGGATGGACACTCCTCTCCGACCTGATGTGTGTGTACCTAGAAATGACCAAGATCATGAAATCTCTGACTATTACAAAGCATTAACTAATTTAAGTTTAGTTCTCTCCCAACAGATCCTGAACCTGGAGAACTCCTCTGAGTCAACTTTAGAAGACCCAATCAAACCTGGTGATTGGGTACTGGTAAAAAGTATTAAACCTAATTGGACTGAACCCAAATTTGTAGGTCCTTACAAGGTACTTAACAGTCGCTCAAGGGCTATTAGAATCGAAAAAAATTGACAAAGCCCACAAAAGTAAAGTGAGCCACTGGATTCATATTACTCATTGCGTCAGAGCTCAACCTCCTGAACGCACTCTGAAACAAATTAGAACTGATTTGGCCGAACTTGATTCTTCTTAATTATGACTGTGGCATTGTATGAGTACTCTCAAAGAGATACTACATTAATTGTAATGCGGATGCTGCATAATTTCTATTTTATTTTATTTTATTTTTTTTCCTTTGCATGTTCCTATGAAATAATCACACAATAACAACACTAACAACTAACCAATAATAGTTTTGGGCTTCACAAAATGTTTATTTCAGCAACAGTAATTTGACTGTTCTCTTGCAGCAGAAGACAGCGAATCCAAAGTCGACACATGTATATATAGATATATAAATGTGTCAAAGGGGGGATATTACAAATTTAATTTTAATTTTCAAAACTGGATTGTGTGAAAAAAGGTGTTATCATTTAGAGAATGTTCCATTAACTATAATATTGCTAACCAAGTTGCTGCAGGTTTCGAATCTATTCTTTGTTGGTGGTGTACCATTAATAAAAATGTAGATAGAATTAATTATATTCATTACAATGTTATGTATCAGGCCAATCTAACTAGAGCTGCTTTACTTCTATTACAAGAAGAACTACATGCTAATACGTTAATGACATACCAAAATCGTATTGCTCTAGACATGCTTTTAGCTGAAAAACAAGGTGTATGTTCACTCTTTGGTGACCAGTGTTGTACAATCATACCCAATAACACTGGCCCTGTTGGGCCTCTCCAAGAACTTTTAGATAAAATGAAAGATCACTCAGACCAGATGCTTACTGCCTCTGGAATTAATGATGTAATAGGTGATTGGTTTTCTAATACCTTCGGTAAATGGAAAACTTTATTTCTCTCACTTTTCACTTCACTTAGCATAATTCTAACCATACTGATGGTCTGTGGCTGTTGTTTCATCCCTTTTGCTCGTACTATGGTTGAAAGGTGTGTGACTACAGCTTTTTCTAAAGAAGTTACTGCTGCAAAACAAATGGCACTACTTCCTATTTCTTCTAACACCCCTCCTCCTATGTACATCACAATTATTTCTGACTCTGAGACTGAGGACATTCAGTGTAAACATGCTGTATAATGTTGTTTTGGGAAATTCATGTTTTTGATTTTGGGTTGGTTTAATAATAGCATAATCATGTACAGTACTGTGGGTATATGTGGTGTCTTCGGACGGTTGCTGGGAGCGGGGCCACAAAATGTCTTTTCCCATTTAAGTCAGAAGGTGAAAAAAATGACAAAACTATAATAAATGGGTTTTTAGATTTTGTACCCATAAATCCACGTACTTTAATTTAGCAAAATTATTTTCATTTATTCTACTCATGAATGTGTATGCTTTTGTTATTATCCTTAGTACTATACTTGCTTAAATTTTTAATTTCTTCCATTATTATCACTTGTTGTAAACATTACTTTTTATTTTTCATAGTTGGGTTCACACCATGTAGCATGGTGTGAAAAGGGGGAATTGTAAGGTATTTTTTTTAACAATGCAATGCTACCCTCAGATGCCTGTAGCCCTACTCACCAAAGACCCCCACCCTGAGAGGGTCGTAAAGCTCTACAGCACTGGGGCCAAGAAGATAACACCTAGGACCAGGGCCACTTCTTATCTGTGGCCCTGTTCACCAAGGTCTGAGTGCCCCCATCCTGTGAGGGTCATAAAACAATAAGATTGAGTGACTTAAAAACGCACATTCAGGGATTTTGCCAAAAAGGTTTTTAATGTGTAATCACATGCTGCCGAGAGAAAGACCCGCCTCACACACTGGGAGGCCTATAAAAGCTGGAAACACAAACATCTCAGGACTCTCTTCCTATCCTTTCCTGAGAGTCCGGTGCTCCATTGTTAACTTTACCTGTGATGAACTCATTAAACCCTTCTGACTTATATTTCAGTCTCTTTCTCCTCTTTGACGCTTGCATCAGAAACGAACATTTCTATCACACCCTAAACTTGAAAAGTGAAATTGTGAAAAATTAACAATACATATCAACTTAATTCTTGCTGTGCAAAGTAGGGCGTGGGGTTTAGCATTAGGGTTAGGGTTAGGGTTAGCGTTAGGGTTAGGGTTAGTGTTAGCGTTAGGGTTGGTGTTGGTGTTGGGGTTAGGGTTTGTGCAGGGCACTCATATGACTTTAGGCGGAATTCAATGCAATTTCCCATAGGCACCCTGAACTTGAAAAGTGAAATTGTGAAAAATCCACAAAACATATCAACTTAATTCTTGCTGTGCAAAGTAGGGTATGGGGACTTGTACAACATACATTTTAAAGTTTGGGTTTATCACCTTGCAAACTAAAGTTATAGGCATTTTCATCTTTTATGAATGCATTTGCATTTTCAGGTGCCGTAAAGCTCGTTTTCACCAACTTCACAGTACTCTGATATAAGTGATCAGAACTATGCTTTCATACATTGTGGGTGCTTCTCAAGTAAAAATGAGTATAATTCAGCAACAAACTCACTCATAACTAAGACGGTTTGTGCAGGGCACTCATATGACTTTAGGCGGAATTCAATGCAATTTCCCATAGGCACCCTAAACTTGAAAAGTGAAATTGTGAAAAATCCACAATACATATCAACTTAATTCTTGCTGTGCAAAGTAGGGCGTGGGGTTTAGCGTTAGGGTTGGGGTTGGGGTTTAGAGTTAGGGTTAGCGTTAGGGTTGGGTTTAGGGTTAGGGTTGGGGTTGGGGTTGAGGTTAGGGTTAGGGTATGTGCGGGGCACTTATATGACTTTAGGCGGAATTCAATGCAATTTCCCATAGGCACCCTAAACTTGCAAAGTGAAATTGTGAAAAATCCACAATACATATCAACTTAATTCTTGCTGTGCAACGTAGGGTGTGGGGTTTAGCGTTAGGGTTGAGGTTAGGGTTAGGGTTAGGGTTAGCGTTAGGGTTGGAGTTAGGGTTAGGGTTGGGGTTGGGGTCAGGGTTAGGGTTTGTGCAGGGCACCTATATGACTTCAGGCGGAATTCAATGCAATTTCCCATAGGCACCCTGAACTTGAAAAGTGAAATTGTGAAAAATCCACAATATATAAACTTAATTCTTGCTGGGCAAAGTAGGGCGTGGGGTTTAGCGTTAGGGTTAGGGTTAGGGTTAGCGTTAGGGTTAGGGTTAGGGTTAGGGTTGGGGTTAGGGTTAGGGTTAGGGTTAGGGTTGGGGTTACGGTTAGGGTTGGGGTTGGGGTTAGGGTTAGGGTTTGTGCAGGGCACTCATATGACTTTAGGCGGAATTCAATGCAATTTCCCATAGGCACCCTAAACTTGAAAAGTGAAATTGTGAAAAATCTATAATACATATCAACTTAATTCTTGCTGTGCAAAGTAGGGCGTGGGGTTTAGCATTTGGGTTAGGGTTGGGGTTAGCGTTAGGGTTAGGGTTGGGGTTGGGGTTAGGGTTAGGGTTTGTGCAGGGCACTCATATGACTTTAGGCGGAATTCAATGCAATTTCCCATAGGCACCCTGAACTTGAAAAGTTAAATTGTGAAAAATCCACAATACATATCAACTTAAATCTTGCTGTGCAAAGTAGGGCGTGGGGACTTGTACAACATACATTTTAAAGTTTGGGTTTATCACTTATCACGTATGCAAACTAAAGTTATAGGCATTTTCATCTTTTATTGATGCATTTGCATTTTCGGTCGCTGAAAAGCTCATTTTCACCAACATCACAGTACTCTGATATAAGTGATCAGAACTGTGCTTTCATTGTGGGTGCTTCTCAAGTAAAAATGAATATAATTCAGCAGCAAACTCACTCATAACTAAGACGGTTTGTGCAGGGCACTCATATGACTTTAGGCGGAATTCAATGCAATTTCCCATAGGCACCCTAAACTTGAAAAGTGAAATTGTGAAAAATCCACAACACATATCAACTTAATTCTTGCTGTGCAAAGTAGGGCGTGGGGTTTAGCGTTAGGGTTAGCATTAGCATAAGGGTTAGCGTTAGGGTTAGGAATAGCATTAGAGTTAGGGTTGGGGTTAGGGTTAGGGTTGGGGTTAGGGTTGGGGTTGGGATTAGGGTTAGGGTTTGTGCAGGGCACTCATATGACTTTAGGCGGAATTCAATGCAATTTCCCATAGGCAAGCTAAACATGAAAAGTGAAATTGTGAAAAATCCACAATACATATCAACTTAATTCTTGCTGTGCAAAGTAGGGCGTGGGGTTTAGCGTTAGGGTTAGAGTTAGGGTCAAGGTTAGCGTTAGGGTTAGCATTAGGGTTAGGGTTAGGTTTAGGGTTGGGGTTAGGGTTGGGGTTGGGGTTAGGGTTTGTGCAGGGCACTCATATGACTTTAGGCGGAATTCAATGCAATTTCCCATAGGCACCCTGAACTTGAAAAGTGAAATTGTGAAAAATCCACAATACATATCAGCTTAATTCTTGCTGTGCAAAGTAGGTCGTGGGGACTTGTACAACATACATTTTAAAGTTTGGGTTTATCACCTTGCAAACTAAAGTTATTGGCATTTTCATCTTTTATTGATGCATTTGCATTTTCAGGTGCTGAAAAGCTCATTTTCACCAACTTCACAGTACTCTGATATAAGCAGTGTTGGGAGTAACGGCGTTAAACTATAACGGCGTTACTAACTGCGTTACTTTTTCAGTAACGGAGTAATCTAACTAATTACTTTCCCCAGCGTCGTAACGCCGTTACCGTTACTGACAATAAAATGTGGCACGTTACTTACAGAGTGAACTTGAGTTCACTCTGCTCTTCATCAGAGTCTCAGAGATAAAAGGTTTATTTGAGATGAGGCGGGCGCAGATACGACGCCGTCGATCGGTGCACGGTGCATGCCAGTTAGTTTTGTGTCCAAGATGCCACCGACTTGCTCTGACGTAACTTGTGCGCCGGTAACGGGAAGTTTTTGAGCACAGCAGCTCTCCACCGACTGCGGCCGCCTGCATGGACTACAAACGCTTAATGCATGATGGGAAATGATGTCCTGTCCACACGTACATTCACAGCGGATTGGGTCCGAGTTGTATGGAAGCCCGTTTCCGCCATGAAAAAAAAAAAAAAAGCTCCACAGAAAGTCGAAATTACGAGTTTTAAACTCGTAATTAGGAGTTTTAAAACTCGTAATTAGGAGTTTAAAACTCGTAATTAGGACTTTTAAAACTACTAATTATGAGTTTAAAACTCGTAATTATGAGTTTTAAAACTACTAATTATGAGTTTAAAACTCGTAATTAGGACTTTTAAAACTACTAATTATGAGTTTAAAACTCGTAATTAGGACTTTTAAAAGTATGAATTATGAGTTTATAACTCGTAATTTTGGGAATGTAACATTTACAAAAAGTGAACCTTATCAATTTTGATTAAATGAATTTGGTATTTTAATAATTTCCTCAATAAACCAGCGGGGTTGTGACCAGCTGGCACTCTGCTCAGACCAGGAAAACGAGCGCTCACAGACACAGAGCACAGCTCATGAGTGGTCAGAACAGCACTCAGGGCCCACTGATTTGTTCAAGATGCCAGAAACTTTACTGGAGCTTAATTTATTCATTTTTTAAATGTATGTAGGTGATAAACATAACAGTCCTCCTCCTGTCTCCTCTGCTCTGTACACTCAGTTGCAGTGTGCTACAAGCTCAATTAAGACTTTAAAAGTTCTAATTACGAGTTTTAAACTCATAATTAGTAGTTTTAAAAGTCCTAATTACGAGTTTTAAACTCGTAATTACGAGTTTTAAACTCATAATTACGAGTTTTAAACTCATAATTACGAGTTTTAAACTCATAATTACGAGTTTTAAACTCCTAATTACGAGTTTAAAGCTCATAATTACGAGTTTTAAACTCATAATTACGAGTTTTAAACTCCTAATTACGAGTTTAAAACTCGTAATTTCGACTTTCTGTGGGGCTTTTATTTTTTTTTTCATGGTGGAAACGGGCTTCCATAGAGTTGTGTTTTGATCAGAAACGTGACTGTGTTCTCTCCAAAGAGGAACAGGCTCAGATCAGAGGTGATTAATATTTGAATACTGGGCAGAGAATTACAGTGTGTGGCCAGAGAAGGTTAAAGGTTTTGTCTTATTTTACATGGTTTACATTTGAATGCCTTAGTTTTGCAGTTTTCAGTATTATACTGAAAGCACTTTATTGTTACTGTTTATTTTAATGAAGAAAATACTTGAAGTACAGTTGACTGAAATTGTGTGACATGTTGATTTATTTGCACTTCAAATGAAATGTTTTATATATTTTTTTTATTTTTGATAAATTCTATAATTTACTTGGAAACAAATGCAAAATAATTGCAATCTGTTAAAGTAAAATAAATGTTAAAGGTTCACATCTGTTGTGTTTTTATTGTTTTAACATAATAAGTAACGTGGAGTAGTTACTTTGCCTAGTAACTAGTTCTCCCAAAAAGTAACTGAGTTACTAACTCAGTTACTTTTTGGGAGAAGTAACTTGTAACTATAACTAATTACATTTTTGAAGTAAGATGCCCAACACTGGATATAAGTGATCAGAACTGTGCTTTCATACATTGTGGGTGCTTCTCAAGTAAAAATGAGTAGAATCCAGCAGCAAACTCACTCATAAGTAAGTTGGTTTGTGAAGGGCACTCATATGACTTTAGGCGGAATTCAATGCAATTTCCCATAGGCACCCTAAACTCAAAAAGTGAAATTGTGAAAAATCCACAATATATATCAACTTAATTCTTGCTGTGCAAAGTAGGGCGTGGGGTTTAGCGTTAGCGTTAGGGTTAGCGTTTGGGTTAGCATTAGGGTTAGGGTTAGGGTTGGGGTTAGGGTTAGGGTTGGGGTTGGGGTTAGGGTTAGCGTTAGGGTTAGTGCTAGGGTTAGCATTAGCGTAAGGGTTAGCGTTAGGGTTAGGGTTGGGGTTAGGGTTAGGGTTAGGGTTGGGGTTGGGGTTAGGGTTAGGGTTACGGTTAGGGTTTGTGCAGGGCACTCATATGACTTTAGGCAGATTTCAATGCAATTTCCCATAGGCACCCTAAACTTGAAAAGTGAAATTGTGAAAAATCCACAATACATATCAACTTAATTCTTGCTGTGCAAAGTAGGGTGTGGGGACTTGTAGAACATACATTTTAAAGTTCGGGTTTATCACCATGCAAACTAAAGTTATAGGCATTTTCATCTTTTATTGATGCATTTGCATTTTCAGGTGCTGAAAAGCTCATTTTTACCAACTTCACAGTACTCTGATATAAGTGATCAGAACTGTGCTTTCATACACTGTGGGTGCTTCTCAAGTAAAAATTAGTATAATTCAGCAGAAAACTCACTCATAACTAAGACGGTTTGTGCAGGGCACTCATATGACTTTAGGCGGAATTCAATGCAATTTCCCATAGGCACCCTAAACTTGAAAAGTGAAATTGTGAAAAATCCACAATACATATCAACTTAATTCTTGCTGTGCAAAGTAGGTCGTGGGGACTTGTACAACATACATTTTAAAGTTTGGGTTTATAACCTTGCATACTAAAGTTATAGGCGTTTTCATCTTTTATTGATGCATTTGCATTTTCAGGTGCTGAAAAGCTCATTTTCACCAACTTCACAGTACTCTGATATAAGCAGTGTTGGGAGTAACGGCGTTAAACTATAACGGCGTTACTAACTGCGTTACTTTTTCAATAACGGAGTAATCTAACTAATTACTTTCCCCAGCGTCGTAACGCCGTTACCGTTACTGACAATAAAATGTGGCGCGTTACTTACAGAGCGAACTTGAGTTCACTCTGCTCTTCATCAGAGTCTCAGAGATAAAACATTTGCTTGAGATGAGGCGGGCGCAGATACGACGCTGTCGATCGGTGCATGGTGCATGCCGGTTAGTTTTGTGTCCAAGATGCCACCGACTTGCTCTGACGTAACTTGTGCGCCGGTAACGGGAAGTTTTTGAGCACAGCATCTCTCCACCGACTGCAGCCGCCTGCATGGACTACAAACGCTTAATGCATGATGGGAAATGATGTCCTGTCCACACGTGCATTCACAGCGGATTGGGTCCGAGTTGTGTTTTGATCAGAAACGTGACTGTGTTCTCTCCAAAGAGGAACAGGCTCAGATCAGAGGTGATTAATATTTGAATACTGGGCAGAGAATTACAGTGTGTGGCCAGAGAAGGTTAAAGGTTTTGTCTTATTTTACATGGTTTACATTTGAATGCCTTAGTTTTGCAGTTTTCAGTATTATACTGAAAGCACTTTATTGTTACTGTTTATTTTAATGAAGAAAATACTTGAAGTACAGTTGACTGAAATTGTGTGACATGTTGATTTATTTGCACTTCAAATGAAATGTGGAAACAAATGCAAAATAATTGCAATCTGTTAAAGTAAAATAAATGTTAAAGGTTCACATCTATTGTGTTTTTATT